>NW_017306669.1:293751-299959 GCF_000935625.1 Nanorana parkeri | reverse complement strand
CTTTAACAAAAAAAAAAAAAAAAAAAAAAAAAAAAAAAAAAAAAAAAAAAAGGGTTTTTTGGCTTGACATATACTTTAAGTACAGTAAAACTGCATTATGCATAACTGTTAACAGCTTCAACCTCACAACACAAGGATGTGCAGTTGTGGAATGTCCCCTACAGTGCAGTTCTGTGAATTGTTACTTGTACAGTACCCATGCTGCCTTTTCACAACTGATCAGACTACAAACGTGAGCAATTTGTCAACCTGTAAAAAGGAGCACAAATGCTACAGCTGTTCAGACATTCCAGTTTAAATGTTGCACTTTAAACCCTCAAAGTCATTTGATCAGTGGTCGCCCAAATGGACAGGCTCAAATATTTTATGTATTTAATTTTTTTAGTGCAATGACCAGTCTTTTGACATTCACATTATTAAAAACAAAAAAATGTATTATATATATATATATATATATATATCTACCTATGTACAACATATTTTCCATCAATAAAAACAGGCAGCTTGCGATGCATTTTCAAGAGCAGTAAAATGCAAAAATAAGAATAAAAAGAGTGAGACAAGTTCTATCTCGACCAGTGCTATTGCCCATAGCAACCAATCAGCTTCCATCTTAAAAATTTTTTCCCCCACACAGCTTAGAAAATAAAAAATTGCTTTGCTGCGCTCCAGTTGAAACAAAGTATGTCTGTCAGTTTTTATAAATTCCCTCCAATGTTTTTCTGAAAGCTTGTTTAAAATCAATATATGAAAACGTTATGCAATTTTTTGTTTTTGTTTTTTTTACTG
Source organism: Nanorana parkeri (assembly GCF_000935625.1). Classification (NCBI taxonomy): domain Eukaryota; kingdom Metazoa; phylum Chordata; class Amphibia; order Anura; family Dicroglossidae; genus Nanorana; species Nanorana parkeri. The sequence goes on along the minus strand of NW_017306669.1, from coordinate 299,170 downwards.
CAATGACCTTTTGACATTTACATTATTCAAAAATATGCAACACACTACATATAAAATGTTGTTTGTTCATGAAAGCATTAAAAAGATCCTGCATATAAAACCTGTAGTGTAGCATGCAAGTAATGTTTTCTTCGCAACCCAGGAGATCCTCATCAATGTTACATTAAAGGAATATCTCTATAGCATCTGAAAAGGGTAAAGTGCACTAAAACTGAAGGGAATTATAGGGAAAACCATTCCCCCCTCCCCCATCCTGTTGGGAGTGGGCTTGGTACATTTCCTACAAAAAGGGCAGAAAAGCTGACATAACTAGACAGTTTGGCAGATAAATCAACTCCAAACTTTGTTGTAACTTCACTTTAAAGCTAGATTCTCGCAGTGGCATGAAAGGTTTAGGAAACCAGAACAGATCCACCAGGTCAAAGTGAAAAAGCAACGGTTTGTAACATCTCCCCAAAGACCCCCTGCTTACAGGAAAACAACAAATGAGTAACAAACACCCGTTGGAAGATCGCTCTGTGCAATACTGGTGCACAAGCGTCCTTTCCCTGAACCCCCTAGTTGCTCCACTGACCAGCACAGTAGATCCAGGCACTCAAGCGTATGAAGAGACGAGGGATCGCACACACTGGGTGTTCAGAGATTAAACAAATACACCCAACTGGAGACTGGGTGGGAGGACTGGGGGAGAATTAATGGAAGGAGGGGCTGGATACCCCCTCCCCCATGGACATTAGCTCTTAATTATCTAAGCAGATATGCTGGATTAACTGACTGTATGCCACAGCAGTCAGCGTGATAGTGCAGAGCAGTGGAGTGCTGCACATAGCTATGCACTATGCACACACATATACCATTAAATGCCTGACACCCACAGTTTCCCAGAACCATAGAGGAACATTCTGCAGAACGACATACAGAAATAAACCAACGCTGTCCACACGTCGCGCGGCAGTGTGTAACTGCAGATGGTACGATTTTAGGCGAGGGAGCGTGCAAGCTTAAGAGATATTTAGTGCACTCCTCATGGCGTGCAGACCTAGGATGAACGGGGCCAAAGTGACGGATAAACAGAGGGATCCGCTACTCCCAGTTCCCAAAATATGAATGTCACAGCCTTGAAGGGCTCCTTATGTGGCCCCAAAAAGTCACAGTGACTTTTGTTACAAAAGAAAGGCTCTATTTTGAGCCATTTTGGAGACATATATAGATTTCACAAGGAGCACACAGGTTTGGGCCAAGTACAAGGCTGCAGTCACACCTAAGCGTGAGCTATTAAATAAAGTATGAAAAATAGCCCTGTGACACCTGACAATGCACACACACACACATCACTTACAAAGGTGGAAATATCCTTTAAAGTCTATCGGGCCTCAATGCTCGACTCTGCCTGAAAAGAAGCCACTACATTTTGGAGCGATGGCCATTCTGCTATGGGCGCTTAAAGTGACATGTAAAGGCAAAACTTTTTTCCCCTCACCCCAACGTTAAGTAAAGCACTTACCTTAAATGATGTCTTTTAATCCGATCTTCCTCTTCTTTCCTGATGTTTTCAGGCTTCTCTCCAGCGCTGACTCCTCTGAGCTTGCGGGCACTTCCTGTCCCACAGTGTCTGTATGCGGGTGCACGCGTCCATAGACTTACCTTGTGTCTCTCCTCGCGTGGCCGAAAATGTGAACTGCGCCCGCCCCAAGGTGCTTTGCGTCTAAAAGTTTCACATTTTCGGACAGGTGCGCACGAGCTGGGAAGACACAGGTAAGTTGAAACCGCTGTTAAAGCATTTTTGTTTGTTTTTTTTACACTTTTTGCATATATCTACTGCTTGCTAGCAGTAGATATGTGCAAAAAAAGCTGAGGCTTTAATAACCCTTTAAGCGCTCACGTGTGAGCAGGCACATTGGAAGGCAATTGGATTTTTAATGTTAGGCCTTTGGTAGCTTCAAGTAACAAAACACTCAAAACCTGAATGGGGCCTAGTAATCAAAACAGCAAACGTCTACTGCAAGTTGACCTGAACACATGAAGCTGCCCATGCGCCAGTAGAATTTTGCTCAATCATTTTGGAATGTTCCTTCACTATTGTAAAGATTATTGGGGTCAAATCAGCATTCATTTTTGACCAGGGTGGAAAAAATTCTAACTGTGAATGACTTTCGTTCAGGGAGAAAGCCTACACATTGTGACATACATTGTGGGCACAAAAGAAACTGGGATTCCTTTCAAGCTAAATTAGTTGTTTCTACGATGGCAAGACCGAATGCTTGGAGGAACAATTTCGAACAAACGTTCAAATTAAATTCTGACAGTGTACGGCCAGCTTTACCCCTCTCTAGACTGGGAACAAAGTGTAGCTTGGGAGTAAGTGTAAAAACGGTGACCATGGGAGACTACTTCTCAATGAAAGTTTGTTTCCAGGAAGACTTGTAAACAGACAGCATGGTGTATCTTGCCCAAGGCCATTTCAGTTGCACGGTATTGTTCCTGTGTAACAAATGGATTGTAGCTGGTCATTCAATGGGTTAATAATACTGCAGCTGGATTCACCTCCCCCCAACCCACCCCTTCCCAAAGCTACTGGATGCTTCCAGGGAGGAGGGGGACCCTCCCCAAAGTGTGCCTGTACATAGGGTCAGTGCTCCACTCTGGCACAAAGGGAGGTTTGTTTTGGACACGAGGCACAATCAATGGATGATATTCACGTCTTGCCCAGAGACGGGGAACGTAACACTTTGAGAGGACTTATCCTCACTAGCAGAATACAAAAAAACAAAAAAAAACAAAACACGTGCTTAACAGAAATGTGCCCAGTTACTTTCTCAGGAAAGCCAATTAATATTCTCACCTCCATGAGACCACAGTATGAAGGCCTCTGCATGCTCTCCTCATAACTGTTGATGAGTTGGTCTCAACTCAAATGAGAAGAATTGGTTCCACCCCAGTACAATTTCCAGAAGCTTTGACCCCTCTTTGAAGTATAAAAGTAGGCAAATAACAATGACCGCTACTGGGGCAAAGTCCAAGAAAACGAAACGCAATCACACCAGGTCTTTACAAAACCCGACACCTGAAACAGGACTAGGCTTTCAAAAAGGCCTCCTATGCACTTCAATAATACATCACAATGGTGCTATTCTACTATAGCTGAAGGCAGTAATGATGGAAAGAGTACATACTGCAGACTAGGGATGCACAGATACCAGTTTTTCAGTATCGAGTACCGATATTTATCTTTCGGGACTCTCCGATACCAGTACTTCCGCTAGCATTGAGCCAGCTTCCTGGGCAATCAGGAAGCCGTGCGGCGTGTCATTCCTTTTTGGCCGGGAAGCTGGCTCCATGTTCCCTCGTGTCACTGCCGGTCAGAGGAAATATCCTGGTATCGGAGGTAAGTATTGGAGCATTTGGGTGAGTACTTGCCCAAATACTCGGTATCGGTGCATTCCTACTACAGACCCATGCAACCTTGGCCCTCCAGCTGTGGTGCAACTGCAAATCCCATTATGCATCTGCCTCAGAGTCATGGCTGTAACTGTCAGTCTTGCAATGCCTCATGGGACTTGTAGTTCCACCACAGCTGGAGTGTCATGGTTGCCTACCCCTGCTATACTAGGAACATAAAAAAATGCCACAAACCTGCGTTCAGAGAGGAAAGGTAACGCAAACAGAAACACACGTGCGTAAATGCATTCTAGCGACTAGGAAAAGTGAATGGTCTAGCCAATGGAATGCGTTTACTCACGCTTGCCAGTACACACACAAGTAGTTATGAGCCAAAACATACAATTTTTTTTACACCGGATTCTTCTGCGAGCTTCTGGCCTAAAGATTGAGCATAGATGGGAGTAAATGTGCCCATGAAGCATCAAGGAGGTCTTTATCGCACGGGTGCAATGAATGGGCATTGGCTCTGCAACACTGAAGCCTTTCCACACTTTACAAGCCAAGTGTGTTTTCCGTCACATGATGGCAAACGGTCCACAACACACGTAAAATCCACAAAGAGTTTATTTGGCTTGGTTTCTGATTTGACCAGCAACCTTTGCCAGGCGTCGGCAACTTGCAACGGTTCGCCAAACACCTCCGATGACATTGTGACCTGAATGTGCTCCTAAGACATTCAGGCAGCTTTTACAGTACCTGAACTTCCTTACAAAAAGGAAAACCTGCTCAACGAGGCATTCTGAAAGCGTTTTGCAAATGCCTCCAAAATATGTACAAAAAGTGCCAAAAATGCATTTTCAGGTTTCTGTTTTAACGCTCGTGTGAACGCAACCATGAGGGCATATCTGTAGAGCGGCGTTTGTCTGAACACAGCCGCACACGTACAGGGCAAACAATTGTTTTCTATTTCCCCTGTACAGGACTTACATGTGTGCAGCAAAACACACGGAAGGGATTTTATCAACACTGAAGCAGACAAAATCTGGAGCAGTTGCCCATGACAACCAATCAGCTCCTCTATTTCATTTTCAAGTCTTATACTGAAGAGAAGCTGATTGGTTGCCATGGGCAACAGCTCCAGATTCTGTCTGCTCCAGTTTTGATAAATTCCGCCCATGGCGTGAACCTCACCCTAAAATAAGTGAACTTCTAGTGCTGAGGTGGGCAAACTACAACACTCCAGCTATGGTGGAACTACAAATGCTATGATACATCTGTTTCCAGGAGTCATGCCTGTGGCTGTGAGCATCTTGCAATGCCTCATGGGAACTGTAGCTAGACAACAGCTGTCGGGCCACAGTCTGCCCACCTATGATCTAGTGATTGGCAGTACCGAGCCACCTCCTCCCCCCATGGGCCATGTTTGGGCCAAACCACAAATGTGGCCTAGTGCCCCTACTGGAGCCAGGGTAGTGTACAATTACCATTCACCAGAGGAACCAACAACCACACAACACTGGCTTTAGTAGGGAGGACAGGGGCATTGTATGTTATATCAAGGCTGCAGATTTTACAGGCACCAGGTCTCCTTAAAAATGACAACTGGCGCCTAACTTTTGAGGTTTTCTCTAGGTGTTGTCAACAAAGCTGGCTCCTGGATTCCATATGAATTTGTCCACCTGTGCTTTCCATATTTTTAAAAAAAAAAAAAAAAAAAAACATCCAGAAGCAATGTAAACAGTGATCAAGTCAGCAGTGCCACCTTCACATTGTCCTTTGGGGTTAACACATGAAACCATTACATGAGTATACATAGATCTACGTGCGCCATGTGTCACAGCAGGCGAGAGGCCACTTGTGCCAGCCATGGGAGTAGCATCTGTTATAGAGGGCTTCATTACATGCTATGTGATTTACCCATCGGTTATCAATTGTTTGTTATAGATCACCGGAGCGATCGTACCCCAACCCCACCCTTCCAAGCTCGGCCACTACACCCTGCACAGTGCCCTGCCACCTCCTCGGCCCATATAGTAGA
>NW_017306669.1:285829-293736 GCF_000935625.1 Nanorana parkeri | reverse complement strand
CCTATGTCCCTCGGTGTCCAGTTGCTATCAGCCACACCCCCCGGCATCCCCCAGGACGCCCTGTACCCCACTGGCCCCCGAGCTTACCCCCACAGTCTCCGATGCTTTTTTTTCTCCGTGGAGAAACTTGGGATCTGAACGGGAGGCGGGGCCAACATGCGAGGGGTACCTTGATTGGCTGCAATCCAGGGAGAGTCGGCAAACTTCCAACCTCGATGCGCGAGAATGAGTGGCAGCAAAGGAGGACTAACCTTTAAAGGGAGCGTCTGCCAACACATAAAGAAAGGGACGGTCTGCAAGTGAACGCACCCGGGAGCCAGCGGAGGAATTTACAAATGGCCATTAGAGCGAAGGGGAAGTGTGTGAAGTGCCAGTTGAGCCGTGCCGTGCCGTCACTGTATATCACTACGTATTAGGGGAAGTCGGAGTGACAGTGCTTGTGTATTACCTGCAGGGGGCTGGCGGCTGACCAGAAACCTGCACGTGCTAGGAATGTTTCTAATAAACACACATTAAAGCTGAACTCCAGGCACAGAAACTTCTTTAAAGTGAACTGAAGACAAAACCTTTTTTGTTTGTTTTGGAGGGAAGGTTATAACCCCCGTCAGCTTTTATTTAGCGCTCTGTGTCCTGTTGGGGAGATTTCTCTTCACTTCCTGAATGGTAACCACAACAGGAAGTCAGAGGACATCCCTGGTGTTAAGCTTAGTCATCAGATCTAGTGTCCCCATTGGAAGGTTTTAATAGTCACTGTCAATCTTTTGAAATCTGTAATTTTATTACTGATTATTTATAATACAGTAATACCTTGGTTTACGAGCATAATTCGTTCCAGAAGCATGCTTGTAATCCAAAGCGCTTTTATATCAAAGCGTATTTCCCCATAGGAAATAATGGAAATTCAGATGATTCGTTCCACAACCCAAAAATATTCATATAAAAATGATTACAATACTGTACTGTAAGGGGGACTGGTGTGTTGTGAGAGGGACAAGAGAGAGGAGGATTATTGTGTAGGACGACTTTCACTAACGGAATCACTGCTATCTCTTGACTCAATGGAATCTTTTTCATTTCGTTCAAGGAATCTATTCAATGTGACATTGCGCGCACTGCTATAGCCTTATTCGGGTGGCGCTTGTCTACAAAATGTTGCTCTTATTGCAAGACATTGCTTGTATATCAAGGCAAAATTTTTCAGAAATGTTTGCTTGTCTTGCAAAACGCTCTCAAACCAAGTTACTTGTAAACCAAGGTATTACTGTAATTGTGTGATTCTGGCGTAATAGTCCTTGTTCAGGCTCTTACTTTTCTAGGATCACAAAGCTCTCGATCTGTCTCCCAATCGTTCTTTTGCGTGGTCACCCTGCCACACAGGATCCCAAAGAAGAATACAAGTGGCTGTTTCCACACATATTACACAGGTTATGTCCACTGCTGTCTCCATCAGAAAACCTTAACTGCATCAGTGCTCTGTTCTTGTCCAGGAAATTCCTGTTCTAGGGTGACAACGATCTGTCCCTGTTTCCCAGTTGTCCTCCTGCCAGGGTCACACAGGCTTCCAAAGAAGACTACACGTAGCTGATTCAACACACAGGTAAGGTCCACTGCTGTCTCCATCAGAAAACCTTAACTGCATCAGTGTTCTGTTCTTGTCCAGGAACTTCCTGTTCTAGGGTGACAACGATCTGCCCCTGTTTCCCAGTTGTCCTCATGCGTTGTCACCCATTCATACAGGCTTCCAAAGAAGACTACACGTAGCTGTTTCAACACACAGGCATGGTCCACTGCTGTCACCATCAGTAAAACCCACACAGCAGCAGCGCAGGCATATAGACAGGAAGTGGCAGCAAAGAGGCTGCAGGAGATCAGCATTCCTGAGACGCAACAGAGGATAGAGAAAATGTGAACAGTATCGACTTCATTCTCACCTAGGTACTGTTGGCAGAAGTCAGGGGAAAATAAAGTATATTTCAATTGTCTTTAATGTGCATCTAAAACCCAAGAAAGCTGATGTATAATAATGCAGCTTACCAGTCCTTACATATTCAGCAGCGCTCTGTTCTTGTTCAGGAACTTTCTGTCCTAGGGTGACAACGCTCTGTCCCTGTCTCCCAGCTTCACAGGGGCTTCCATAGGAGACTACATGTGGATGTTTCCACACATATTACACAGGCATGGTCCACTGCTGCCAACATCAGAAAACCTTCCCTGCATCAGTGCTCTGTTCTTGTTCAGGAACTTTCTGTCCTAGGGTGACAACGCTCTGTCCCTGTCTCCCAGCTTCACAGGGGCTTCCATAGGAGACTACATGTGGATGTTTCCACACATATTACACAGGCATGGTCCACTGCTGCCACCATCAGAAAACCTTCCCTGCAGCAGAGCATGCATATAGACAGGAAGTGGCAGCAGTGCTGCGTTGCAACAAAGGGTGGAAAAAATGGTGATCACTAGGTTTTCAGTTGTTTATGATACTCAGCGCTTTCTCAAACTAGATATAATTTTATTAGGGTGTGCATCTACTTTTTAAAAGTGCCCCCCCCCTTTCTTGCTGAACTCTGAATTAGGGAAACAATTTATAAAAAAATTACCCTTGCCTTGGCTTCCGTAGTGCAGGGGATGAAGTCACAAGGTCCAGGAGAATGCTGAGCACTCCAAATGTCACGAGAATAGGCTGTGAAACCATCTTCTCATCCAAAATTTGGCTGCTTAACATTCCTCATCAGAAGGAGGATGAAGCCACCCTCACATAGGTGCTGTGGGTGGAAGCCAGGGAACAGTAATGGGGGCATTCATCAAAATTGGAGCAGTTGGTGAAAGCGTGTGTGTGTATGTGTGTGTATGTATGTGTGTATATATATATATATATATATATATTGCAGCTCACCAGTCCTCAGATGTTATTGCTGCATTTGTTTATTTTTTATTTATTTTTAGGCTAGAAACATTCTCTGCAAGTACAGAAGATCTGATGATCCTGCCAGAATTCCAGTGTTCTTGTGGCTTCCTGTACACTGAACTGGAATATCAAACAATGGTATCAGCTTTTCCAGACATCTCATGTGAACTACACAACACCTTCTCGCTATGATCAGGATAAAGGGAAGTGTAGCTTGGCTGATGATGTGGCTTCGCCATAGTTACAGTGAGTGTTGTCACCCTAGGACAGGAACTGTGTTAGTGGAAAAATCACCAGGTGAAAAAAAAGCCAAAAAAAATAACACAGCCACCACATGTAAAGACTGGTAACTGCATTTTTGTTGTTGGGTTTATTTACACTTTAAAGTGTCACTAAAGTCATATACACAAAAATGTCATATTTGCTTCAGCATGCCATTTTTGTATCTCTCACCCGGTATCTATAAATCTCTGTCCAATTAGCCTTTAGTAATACCTTTGAATAGATGCCAAGAACCACATTCACATACATTTCCTGTATGTCGTTGTCCACATTTTATTATGACTTCCTAATACACTATATTACCAAAAGAATTGGGACGCCTGCCTTTGCACGCACATGAACTTTAATGTCATCCCAGTCTTAATCTGTAGGGTTCAATATTGGGTTGGCCCACCCTTTGCAGCTATAACAGCTTCAACTCTTCTGGGAAGGCGTCCACAAGGTTTAGGAGTGTGTCTATGGGAATGTTTGACCAAGGACCAAGCCCAACCCCTGAAAAACAACCCCACACCAAAATCCCCCCTCCACAATCCCCCCTCCACCAAGCTTTACACTTGGCACAATGCAATCAGGCAAGTACCGTTCTCCTGGCATCCGCCAAACCCAGACACGTCCATCTGATTGCCAGACAGAGAAGCGTGATTCGTCACTCCAGAGAACACGTCTCCACTTCTCTAGAGTCCAGTGGCGGCGTGCTTTACACCACTGCATCCGACGCTTTGCATTGCACTTGGTGATGTAAGGCTTGGATGCAGCTGCTCGGCCTTGGAAACCCATTCCATGAAGCTCTCTACGCACTGTTGTTGTGCCAATCTGAAGGCCACACGAAGTTTAGAGGTCTGTAGCTATTGACTCTGCAGACAGTTGGCGACTTCTGCGCACTGTGCCCTTCAGCATGCGCTGACCCCACTCTGTCATTTTACGCGACCCATCACTTCATGTTCTGAATACCTGATGTGATGCTGGTGACTTTGGACCTCCTTTCATTTCATTTAGCGTTTCAGCATTTAGGAGACGGGGCACACTTAAAAAGCAGACCTCGTTTTTTTTAGGTACAAGAAGCATTTTAAGTTGAATTTATGGCTATCCTTTTCAGACACGGTCCTGTAGTTTCATTTTTATATTCATTCTTGATATTCTCTTGGAAGTTCCCTTGAATTTTATAAAGATTAAAAATGACTTTTGAAACAATATTTATGCATGCTATTTATCCCAGGCGGTTATGGTGCTAGAGGCCCCCACTGGCTCAAGCACCAGAACGGCCAGAGGTCAGTGATTGTCAGGGTCCAGTACTAAACCCAGGAACAGAAATGATCAGCTCCTGAGCTTCTGATCTTGCTATACAGCTCTCTATAAAAGTGTCTGTAACAAAATTGCGGTGGAGGTTTTGGTCATGTCTGCAATGACTATATCCAAACCCCAGCTTGAAGGGGAAAAAAAAAGTGTTGATAGAGAACCCTATCTGAGGGTTAGTTGCTTGGTGTGCCACCAGCTGGGTCATCTGGGGGTTCAGTGCCCTAAGCAGTACATGATGGAATGGGACTTGGGACGATGACGCTCCATGCATGTCTATGTGGTATGTGGCTGCTTCAATTTTAAACCTACACAAGTCCACGGTGCAGGTTAATGGACAGGAGGTTGTGGTAGTCCTCGACTCTGGGAGTGTTATTACCCTTCTGTGGTCCTACAAGTTGCAGGGAAAACTGATACATGGAGAAGGAGTGAGCGCCATCTGTATGCATGGCAGTGTGAATGACTATATTGTAGCCCTGTCCATCCCAGTGGGAACTGCCTTACTAGAGGTTGGGGTATTGCCTGGGGTTGTAACATTAGCCGTCACTCATTTTGTACAAGCGATCTTGGCAGCATCCATTCCCCCAACTGCCACCCCACCTCCATTGTCCGCCCCCACCTCCGGCTGCCTTTGTCCCCGCTGTGGTTTTTCGGGGTCCCCCGCTCTTCTGGGAGACCCGGGACCACGACAAAAAATAGTTCAGGATGGAGAGTGGGGAGCAGAGCGGAGAACATCCGTTCTCCGCACTGCTCCGTGTGAATGAGACAGGAAAGCTGCACTCGCAGCCTTCCCCTCTCAGCTGTCACAGGAGTTCCAGCACAGTGCTGTGCTCAAACTCCTGTACTGGAGGTGACAGGTTCAATAAAGAGACCTGTCACCTCCAAATGCTATCACACAGGGGATTGTTGGCTCCTGTGTGATAGCAATAAAGTTAAGTGAAAATAACAAAGATTTATAAAAAATAATAAAATTAAATATTTTTTAAAATAAAAAGAAATATTTTTTTAAATAAAAAGAAATACATTTTAAAATAAAAAAATAATGAAATAAGAAAATTATAAATAAAGTAAAAGATAAGATAAATAAAAATGTAAAGAAAATAAATTAAAAAGTGGTAAAAGAATAATAAACAAAAAAAATAAAACCAACCCTGCCGCCCCCACCATCTGTTTGCCATTCTCCAATGTGGTGGGGGGGATGTTGTTGGGGAGAGGGGAGCTTTGAGGAACTTGGCCTTGGGGCAGCAGAGAGAGTAAATCCGACCCTGCTGGCCCAGGGCCCCCTTTTATTTCTAGGGTTATGAAGGAGCTCTGCAAATTATTTAAGCACCTTCTTACAATGGGAGACAGGTTCAAGAAAGAGAGAGAAGGGCAATTTGAGGGTTTTTTGGTATGCATGAGGTAACCTGGTGAAATATATGAAAGATATTGAACCAAAAGGGTCTTGATAAATGGATAATCTCATCAAATGTGACACATGGTGGCCTTCTCCCTTCCACACCTTCAACAAATATCTGGGATTGATGTTATAATTCTGTGTAGTTTAAAGGGGCATCTATACCATCTAGTTAAGAGTTTATAACTCCTTTCATGCGCTGTGGAGGCCAGTGTAAGTTTATGAGACAGGTCTTGATTATGTCAAGATTTGTGAGAGTACAATGAAGTTTACTTTCCCATTCAGCTATATAATGGAGCTTAGAAGGGGATACATCTGTAAGCAATAGCCTATACAATAGCCAGATTACACAGGTGGACCCTTCTGAATGTTGACACAAAGCCTCAAAGGGGGCGAGTGGCCATGTCAAAGAAGCCTTTTGGCATAGCACAGAATAAAAATCTTAGAGTTGAAAGTAGCGCAGCCAAAGATCTCTCATAATAGAGGACTGCTCTGTGAGCTATGTCAGGTCGCCCCTAGTGCGGTACATCTAGGAGAAGTGTGTTGGAAATCCCAATTAAAAAATGTATTTGTGTTTAATCCCGGGGGACGTTCAGTTTTCTCAATATTGAAACTGTCTTATTGTTTGCTGTTGGTAATATATCACTTCTATTATTTTCATCTTGAGTAAAGCTGGCCATATACTTGTTGTTTTCTTTCATTCGGCCCCACTGTTTAGCATGGATGAGGGAATCTCTCCGCAGGGCTATTGTATCCCCTGTTGCTGTTAGAATACCTCAACAGTGATTGCACCTGATTAGATTCAGTCAGTGTTTGCCAAAGAACCAACTCCTTCAACAAAAGTCAATTGAAAAATTGACTTTTGTCGAGTAGGGAGCTGCCGTGAGGCAACACACTGCTGGAATTTCGGCTGAGACAGAAGGATGAAATTCAAGCAGTGTATGGCCAGGTTTAGTAGCAGATTCATGTTCTGTACACAATTTGCATAATAAATTAGCAACTCTTAAAAATGAATATATTTGTGTGTGTTTAAAAGGGCTCTTGAGCACTTCTAAGTCCTGAGATAGCTCTGAAATTAAATTTCAAAGCTAATACGTGCTCCCAGTTGCAGCACAACTGAGAAAATATGTAAACAGTTGCTATTTGGGCGCACTTTTATAAGAAAAACTAAATTGATTGCAAAACAGACACAAAGTTTAATGCTAACATTATTGCACACAAATTGCATTAAAATTATGCTACACAACTGCTTTGGTAAATTTTCCCCAATGTGTTTTTAATACAATTTCACTACAATCATATGGTCAAGACAGACATTTTGCTGTTTTCAAAAAGCAAAGGAATTTAAACATAATAGTGGCAATATAATGTACGTGGGCAAAACGGCAAAAAAGGGAAGGCGTGCATGGTGCAGTTTCCTTCCTGCTTTTAGAGCAAAAAAACCTTTAACATCAGATAAAAGACTTAAGTTAAATAATACACTGGTGTATACAACTTTATTTTTCTTTCTTTCAATCAGCAATAGACGTCCAAGAAGCAGTATATTCCCCAATAGGGTAAAAGAATCCAATGTACTTACTAGACGCAGGAATAGTGTCCTACCAACCTAGATAGGAAGAGGACCCCCTTCATCACATTATGTGCCAGGCCTGGATATTAGGTATATTTTGGGAATTAGTTTAAAAAAAAAAGGGGCAAAAATCCTTGATTTGGCCATTAACAACTACAGTATATACTGTAGCTCTGCTCATAGTGAAAATGTGACATGTATAATAACATACAAAAAAGGTAAATCTGCTTGTTTCCTCATATATAAATATATTCTCATATTTGTGTGTGTGTGTATGTATATAGACACACACATATGAAAATATATTTATATATGAGGAAACAAAAATATGAGTATATATATCTATATATCTATAGATATATAGATATATATATATACAGGGCTTGAAAAATCCACTCGTCTGTGACGAGAGGACGGTGGAGCCCGACCAGCAGCTTCCCGGCCGGCCGTTGTAATTACACGGC
>NW_017306669.1:267249-282958 GCF_000935625.1 Nanorana parkeri | reverse complement strand
GTGGAGCCCGACCAGCAGCTTCCCGGCCGGCCGTTGTAATTACACGGCCGGCCGGGAGCTTTACATTCAAGCGACCGGGCGTCTCTAGAGACGCTCGATCGCTTGTATTAGCAGCTGTCACTGCCGTTGGCCGGTCCCGAGATCCGCTGTGCCCGATGCGGCCTGGGACAGGCACGGCTCTGTGACAGGAGATCAAAGGGAGTTCAGTATACGAACTCCCTTTGATCTCCTCTCAGTCCCCGAATGCAGGAAGTGATGTGTATTACATCACTTCCTGCATTCAGTGTCACTCTCCAGCTACAGAAGCTGATGAAGCAGATCTGTGCTTCGTCAGCTTCTCTGGGGGTCCCTAGGTGACATTAGGGGTCTTGAAGACCCCTGATGTCTCCATAAAGAGGATCTGTCATGTAAATTGCCTATTATATCGTGGGCTTCTTAGCCCCCGATGTAATAGCAATAAAGTTGTGTGTCAAAAAAAAATAATACAAAAATTAAAGAATCATACAAAAAATAAAGCATACTAAATATGGGTATAAATGTTTTATAACATAGTGTAGGGAAACTTTTTATTTTTATTTTACATTTACGGTACTTTTTTCATTATATAGTAAAAAAAATAACCCTCGAGGTGATTAAATACCTCCAAAAGAAAGCTCTCTCCTTTCCCCACTCTTTGAAATTACAATAAATACACCTTTAGAAATGTCTAGTAATGACTATCTGCAAACAGACTATCTGCAAGTGCAAGCGTATTATTCTTTGCATAACTTTTCTTTCTTTTCCTCATCATTCTTTTCACAGTGGCCATTTTTTACTATGGGCCGATTAATATATCTTCCTTTACTTCCTGGAACTCTGGCACGTGTGACTAGGACATGTGACCTTGTACATCTCAGTGGAGAAACATACTGTCCCCTGAGATCTCATGAGATTTCCGAGCAATACTCTGCTGATGTAACCTTCCCAGGATGCAGCGCTTAGGCACATCACATCACTAATGCCCAAGCGTTAGTGATGTAACCAGAAAGTGGAAAAAAAGTAATGGTAAGTAAAAAAATAAATATGTTTGTTTAACTAATAAATGTAAGATGATTTAATATCAGCATGCAGAGCTGCATGCAGATGTGATTCATATTGAAAGGGTAAAGGTCTGCTTTAGCTGAGATGTGGAATAGTTTCATGTTGTTTGTCCTTTTTTTTGGCTAGAGTAGCAATTTGAGAATGGTTAAAATCTAAACCTTAAAACAACAATTTAATATATTGCAGCTTACCAGTTGTTGTGGCCGCATTCTTTTTATTTTTTCATTTTAAGTTAATTTCGTACATTAAAGGAGAACTATAAAGTGAGGGATTTAGACTCATCCTCATTGTTACCGCTCCTCGCAGGGATTCCCTGCTCCCCTCTCCGATCCTATAGCACTGACTGGAGAGACGGACGGGGAAGGGGGCGGGCACAGCTGGCTCTGCCTCTAGTCAATCAGCCAGCTGGCTGGATCAGTATTGACAGTATTGCCGGGATCCGTCCTGGCTGCGGCGTTCTCGGTATATAGCTGGCAATAGCCCACTATATACTGAGCATTCGGTCAGGGGACGAGGCTAGTATATGTCCTCCGATGTCCATAAAGAGAACTATGGGATAAAAAGACTACCCCATAGTTCTCTGTTAAGTACATTTTCAGCAAGTACAGAAAAATGCTTGTTTATCTTGTCAAAATGTCAGTACCCTTGTGCACTGAACTGATATATCAAACAATTTTATCAGCCTTGCCAGCTGTCTTCTGTGAACTACAAATAAAAGTCTCAATATGTAATATGTAGTGGAGATGAGGAGCAGAAAAGGAGGTGGTAGACCAAATCAAAAGAGCAGCCTCTGCTTCTTTAGGAAAATGATAGGGGTGTCTTATAGATTGTTGGGTGCAAAATACCTTGTAAACATCTCCCGCTACATCTTTGTAGTATGGCGTCAGAGGAAAGACACCCCTATGTAGGCTTATACCTTTTAATGACATGTCCAAAGCCTACAGGAACATTTATCCTGAATGCAGATAAATCTATATAATGTGTCCCAATTAGAATTTCCCCTGCTGAATAGCCACAATCCATAAAAGAGAAACAATTCCCAAAGAGGAATATTTGTCTCTCACAGATCATATGCAGCCACAGCACAGAACAGGGACCTGTGATTTCTGTGTGGCAAAGGATTTAAGGGAGCACAGTGACAACTATTTTAAAGTGCTTTTAAACAAGAAAAAAAATGGAAATTACAGAAACACCTCCGAATAGCAAGGCACTTTTAACAGCAAACAGCAATGCAGGACAAGACTTCAGGCGTGTCTATAATAATAATTATTCTAAGCAGGCAGACTGTTTACTTCAGGTACCTCACAACCAAATGGACAGCAACTCAGGTGCACATCCATGGACTCCCCCCTGGTATGCAATCCACTACCTCTAGACAATGGGCCCAGAACTCCAGCAAAATGGGGGGAATTTATAAAAACTGGAGCACACAGAATATGGAGCAGTTGCCCATGGCAACCAATCAGCATCTCTCTTCAGTTTGCTACGGTAAGATTTGAAAGTGAGACAGAGAAGCTGATCGGTTGCAGTGCAAATCTGCTCCAGAATTTGTCTGCTCCAGTCTTGATAAATTCCCCCCAATGTGTTTATGGACACACCCCTGCCATGCCCCCAGATATGTGGACCGATAGTTAAATAGAAACCTTTTCATATATATCTGCACATCAGACCTAAAAAAGGGACAGCTGAAGAGCAAAGGGAGACAGTTGGTTCCAAATGATGGACAGTACCTCCAAATGAAGGACAGTTGAGAGGTATGGGTATCTGTCCCTGCTTAGTAACTTCTCAGTAGCAAAAGGGTCCATTTGTGATACAGCTGGTGCTATTTATAGCACCTCTGTATCCAAAATGGATGACGAAATCTCATGAGAACTTTGTGTCAGGCTCTCCAAAGATGGCACCCAGAGTCCAAGGTAGAGGACACATTGGTCCTTTGCTGGACTCCCACTAGCACCTGTAGTAAAGAATAGTTTGTTTACAATAACTTTGTTTACTACTTAGAGACAATGTAGGAACTGACTTAGTGTATTTCCACTTTTGCAGTCACATTTGAGAACCCCCCCCCCATTATATATTTGTTATGTGATCCCATTCACACAGCATACCTAAACATTTTTATTTAAAGGACTTACTTTAAAAAAAAGTAATTTAAAAAAAAATCTAGCTGTTTATTTGGAGCAGGTTTAGAGGACATTATAGGCAAGCTTCTAGTGCCTTGAATAGATGACAGTTTGGAGATAATGGGACAGACTGAGGGATAGTTTTTAAAAGTGCATTAAAGCGGAACTTACCTGATAAGGGTGCTCTCCTCCAGCTCTGACCAATTGATTCTGTCAGCCAGTGCTCCATCCAATGTTGGCTCCATATTCTCCACTGTTTCTTCTGGGTCCCCCGTCATTCTGTCCGACCATTGAGCCGCCCTCGGCACCCGGCTTGATTCCCGCCACACTGCAGATGCTGGGAAGGACCTGGGTTAGTACATGCATGTAACAAATATGTTATCACAATTTGGCTGCAAAAAGTGCAAATATTGTCACATCATGCCATGCAGTACTGAAATTAATTTGACATTTTTTGGGGTACAGAGCTTTCTTTTGGTGGTATTTAATCACCGCTGGGGTTTTATTTTTCACTATATAATGATAAAAGTACTGAACATTTTGTAAAAACAACCTGTTTTCCCTACATTATGTTATAAAACATTTATTATTACCCACATTTTTGGTAAAATATAAAAGAAGGGGTCACGTGGGGTAAATAGAAAACAAATATGTCGAGCTTTAAAATTGCATGTGCCCGCGAAAAACCCATACTCAAAATTGGCAATAGGCGACGCTTTAAAAGCTGTTACCGCTCTTCAGCTTAATGTTATCAGTGATTAATGGCCCTAAAATTATTGCTCCCACTCTGACGTACGCAGCGATATGTAATATGTGCGGCGCAATGGGCGCAATAGTCGTTTTTGCGCGTAATTCGCACGTAGGCGCACCCAACGCATGTTTGCATGTGGGGGCGGGGGACTTTAAAAAAACTGTTTGTGGTTTTTTTAACTGCTTTTATATGTGACTTTAAAATTTATTTATTTTTGGTAACTTTTTTCACTTAACTTTATTGCTATTACATAGGGGGATAACCAGCTCCATATGTGATAGTCAATTTGCAGTGACAGGTCCTCTTTATGGAGACATCAGGGAGTTTTTAAGACCCCTAATGTCACCTAGGGACCCCCAGAGAAGGTGATAAAGCAGAGAACTGCTTCTCTCCGGCTTCTGTACTGGAGAGTTACAGATAAATGCGGAAGTGATGTAATATACATCACTTCCTGCACTCCGACGAGGAGGAGCTCAAAGGGAGATTGTGTACTGATCTCCTTTTGATCTCCAGTCACAGAGCTGCTGTGCTGGTCCAGGGCTCAAATCAGGCACAGCGGAGTTTTGGCTCGCCAGCTGTGGCTGCGATGGAGGGGGGACCGCACACCCGCACGCATATTACAAATATGACGCCCGAACGCTTGTATGTAAACAGCCATCGCATCGCTTGTATGTAAACAGCCAGGGTGGGAAGGGACGTTTAAAAACGCCCACCCGCATCCAAGAAGCCGCTGTCCGGCCGTTTAATTACAAAGGCCAGAGAGCAGGTGGTTAAAGAAGAATTCCGGGTAAGTGCTTCTTTTGGTCTAGGACACATGTGTCACACTCAAGGCCCATGGGCCGAATCCAGCCCACCAGGACATATCCTAGACTTCTCCTTTCGGATCTAGGTATTAAGTTATTACTAAAACCATGATAATCGAATGCAGAGGCAATTATGATAAAGATTAGATACATTTATATAGTCTTACAGGCCCTTTGAGGGCAATCATAATGTTGATGCGGCCCACGATTAAATTGAGTCTGACACCCCTGGTCTAGGGTGTAAAAAAAAAATACACTCATCTGACCATCTGTCCCATGGCAGTGACTGCTCACATTTCATCCCCTCCGCTCTGGTGATGGAATGTCCCTCAGCATCATCATGTCCAATGTAAGTGAATGTGCCTACATTAGACCTGATGCAGGCAGCCCCACTGCAAGGGTTCATTTTTATTCCACCCGCAGTTGTTCTTTAATTGCCATAAAAGCCTTTAGTCTTCATTGAATGTCTTTTAAAATATGTAATCCAGAGCAGTATGGGATATCTATATCTATAGATATATATTTCACAGTCATGTTTTTGTTTGTCTCTGCTCTTCCTAAAAGATGTTATAACAAAACTTTTAGTATTCTTTTTCAGTATAATGTGTAAATAGCATATGCCGCAAATGATATAATCAGGCCTTGTGAAATCAGCTTCATGACTACCGCTTCCAGACAGTCATCTATGTACTCCAGTAACAGCGTAAAAAAACAAATTACATGCTTATCCAGATGGAACAGAAGATTATTATTGTTGCACATTCCCTAAGCTACTATTTAATGGGAGTGTCAGAGTTTTACAGGCTGGAAGCAATGCCCCCACAACATTTTTTTGTGATATCAACAATTCCAGTAAATGTGAAAGTCAAAGTCCATCTGTCTCTGAAAGGTTTGCAATCCAGTTCAGTATTTTGATGGCTTCATTGTAAACACTCTTTGCAGTGCTGGGGTCCTGGGCTTAAAGTATACATAAAAACTCTAACTGGATGGCATTTAGGCTTTGAAAGCATTGTGTATCATAAACAATTGCCATATTTTTTCTATGATTTTGTTTTCACTTTTTTCCTAAATCTTTGTATTTCAGTGCTGTTGATCTTCTCCAACCCATTTCAGCCACTTCCTGTTTAAATGCACTTTCTCCAGCATCCTGATAGAGGCACTTAGGGGTCGACAAATTATCGGATCAATCGGGGCCAATATTCATAAAATGTAAAATTATCGGTATTGATCTTATATTGACAGTGAGGGGCTGGCTATTGCAGGCTGGCCATTCATTTACCAGCAGCTAGATTCCGCAGCCAACAGCTGAATGTAAACAGCAGGGAGTGGATGATGCAATAGCCACCCTGCTATTGGCTATTTCAAATTGCAATGGCCAATAGCAGGTTGGCTATTGCACCCGCCCACTGCCTGCTTTTAATCAGCAGAGGACCTGATGGAAAACTTTCTCCCTCAGGTCCACTCCCCTGTTGATTGACAGCAGGCAATGGACGGGTGCAATAGCCAGCTTGCTATTGGCAATTGCAATTTGAAATAGCCAATAGCAGGCTGGCTATTGCATCGCCCACTGCCTGCTGTTAATCAGCAATGGAGCAATCCCGAGAGAAAACGTTTTCAACAAATTGTAAACAGAATATCGGTATCTGATAACGGTTATTGGCTTGAAAGGTGGCCCATAATTGGTATCGGTTGACCACTAGAGACATGCTTGACCATGCTTGTCCAATAGGTTGACATGGTCGCTTTTAGTCTCCACTAGGGGCGCTTGAGAAAGGGTGGCAACACAGGAGCCCAATTGTGAAACTGTTATCACCCTGTAATAGGAAGTGACTGAACAAGGACTTTCAAGGGCCAACAAGGATTGAAAACAACATTTGAATTGTCATTAAGCATTAAAGGACATGTTAAAGTGTAAATGAGATTTTAGTGATATATAGCCATATAGATTCCCCGGTAATCCATCTTGCTGGTATTCCATGTGAGCATGTAAGTTTCCAACAACATGTAACATGGCAAGATACCTCTGTTTGCATGCAGGGCTCAGTACAATATTGGTGATGGACTTAATTCTGATATTTAGTCCTAGTCACTAGCACATCAGGAGCAGACTAGGGCCTGGTTCACACCTGGGCGTTTTACAGCGCGTTTCTATGCGCTGTGAAACGCTCAACATGTGAAAAACAATGATTGCCTATGGGCATGGTTCCCACCTGGACGTTTTACAGCACGTAGGAATGCGCTGCAAAACGCCCTACGCCCAAAGAAGTACAGGAGCTTCTTTGGGGCGTATTTGCCACACGTATCCATTAGGATGCAGCCGGATAGCCCTCGGAAACGCGCGTTTCTTTTACCGCAAATGGCTGTAAAAACGCGCGGCACGAAACACACGGCAAACGCGCATATTCTGTACGCCTAGGTGTGAACCCAGCCTTAAGGCTACTATTTTGATTTGATAGCCCATGGTCTACTACTTTGATTTGGGTAGCCCAATACGTATTGCCAGCTTCAGTGATACCAAATGGATCACCAACCAGGTCAAACTGCCGTCCTGGTTTTGAATGCTGTAGACTTGGCTTGAATATGAGCCTGATGTTCTTATACAGGATGAGTTCCCTTTTGCTGTATGAGCTGGCTGTGGAAATGCAATCATTTCAAATGATCTCTCCACCCCCAAGACTTTTTTAATGGCGATGGGAAGGACTATTATTTTTATTGGCAGGATGGCAATATTTAATATTGACCAGAATATGAGATAACCTCACTGGATTACATCTGAAATTATTTCAACAGGCACAGTGACAACCACAGTTGTTTAAATTGTACTAGGGCTGAAACCAACTAAACCATTAATCGATAATGAGAATAGTTGTCAATGATTCACATTATTGGTTATGGGTCCCCTAGTTCTCTCCTCCACGCTAGGAGCCGGTGTTTCATAGACTCTGTGTCCCCTTCATCCCCGCTGGGATACAGAGGGGACACAGACCCCTACTTCAGGTAAAAAAAGGAGAACTCCCCCAAACCGACCACCCTTGCATCGGCTCTGCAGCTCCCTCCTTCCCACTTGGAGCCCACTGCGGTCTGTGTTTCCCTTCCGATCCCCACTGCTCTCCCCCACCTGTATCAGCAGAGGTAGCAGGGATCAGAGGGGACACAGAGCCAATCCATTTTACCGGCGCCCAGCGGGGAGGAGAAAACTGTGAGGAGGCCAAGTGGGGCGGTGCCAGGAGGAGAGCTGCGGGACGATCAGCAAATATGTGAAATATTTGCTGATCATTCCCTGTAATATCCAAACATCTCAGTGGTCAGTACTGATCACTACGGTGTATGTAAATAATTGAGGACATAGGGGTCTATTCACTAAGCTGCCGAAGGATCTAGCCGTAGCTTCGGCTGATCCTTCGGCTAGCTTCGGCCCCAGGACCCCTTCGGTTCTACTGAACTATTCACTCTAGCCCGTACAGCTCCCGAAGCCGGCCGAGTGGCTCAGTCGAGCCGACGGCATATGCTTCGGCTCGACTGAGACGAGGTGAAAGCTGAAGCTGGCCGACAGCCTGCTACTGACTGCTAAGCGGAGCCAGCCGTCATCTCACGGCTGGCTCCAGCCACTTGCACAGACAGATCAGCGTCCCTGGTTAACCATGGACACTGATCTCCAGACAGCCCAACTCTCTCGGAAGCTCCGGGAGTCTCCCGCAGCTACTTACATATCGGCTCCCGGCCGCCCGGGAGAGAAACACTTTCTCCCAGAAAGGTTTACTCTGCTCTATCCTTTAAAAAAGTAAACCTTTCCCTACTCTGTTTTCTTTTTCTTCTGACATCGGAGCCGCTGGCTGCCGCCGTCAGAATAAAACAAAAAAATCATCATAGCAATGCATAGCTAGATTCCTATTGGCTATTTCAATTTGCAATAGCCAATAGCAAACTGTCAGACATCCCAGGGAGTTAGTAGTGAGATGAGGAACCCACTGGCAGTAAGCAGCTGACAGTCCAGAAACGCGGTACAAGTTTAGGGATAATCCAAGAGGGGTAGTCAATGTCCAATCCGGGTCGAGGCAGGCAGCGAAGGTTCAAAGGCGGAAGACAGTCCAAGGGTCAGTAATCGGGAAGGATACAAAGGGGCAAAGGATACAAAGCAGGGAGGCTAGGTGTTCACCATAAGGTGGAATAACTCAGCAATCAGCCAGAGCTCTGGCCAGGTTTTTATAGACAGGGGAGGTAGGACCACCCCCTGGTCACCGAGGCAACCAGGAGGCTTCCCTCCCCGGGAACCAATGGCAGGCGAGGAAGATGGAAGGTGTGTACTGGGAACCTCCCCCAGCAAGGCTCACACCTGATAGCCAGATGACGCAGCAACGCTATGCGTACTGCGCATGCGCACACGCTGCGTAACTCGCGCATGCGCACCCGCACCTCGGGCACCAGGTGTTCTACCGAGCTGAAGGGGAACCCGTACCCTGCGCCGTGCCCGTGGTCCCCGAGTAGAGGTAACACACCCTGCTTCCTGACAGAGCCCCCCACCAAGGAGCGGCCTCCGGACGCGACCCTGGGAAGGCCTTTTGGGGTGAGCCCGACGGAACGCCCGCACCTTGGTGTCCGCATGGACGTTCCCCGAGGGCTCCCAGGAACGCTCCTCGGGACCGTAGCCCTTCCAGTGTACAAGATACTCAAGGACCCCACGCCGGTGGCGGGAGTCCAGGATCTCCTGGACTTCGTACTCGTCATCGTTATTCACCTGGATGGGAGGTGGCGGAGCAGGCGCCCGGCCTGGGAACGGGTTGGCACGGTGTGGTTTCAACAAGGACACGTGGAATACTGGGTGGATTCTGTGGGGAAGCAAGCAACCGGAGCTTGGCGGCAACGTTGTTGACCATACTCACAATCTCGAAGGGACCAAGGTAACGGGGTCCCAGTTTTCAGGAGGGACAGGACAGCTAGAGGTGCTGTGTAGAAAGCCACACCTTGTCCCCGTCTTTGTATCTAGGGGAATCCGTGCATCTACGGTCTGCCTGCGTCTTGTGCTGCTGCTGAGTGGCCTGGAGTTGTTGCGTTAGGGTTCGCCTCAGTGCTCGTAGGAGCCGGAGCCGTTGAGCCACTTCAGGCACCGGGACGTGAGGCGGGAGATCCGGGAGAGTCGAGGGATGGTAGCCGTAGTTGGCATAGAATGGTGAGAGCCCGGTGGAGGAATGAAGCTGATTGTTGAAGGTAAATTCCGCGAAGGGGAGATGGCTCACCCAGTTGTCTTGCAGATGGGATGTGTAACAGCGAAGGAACTGCTCGAGGGTTTGGTTGGTCCGTTCGGTCTGCCCATTGGACTGGGGGTGATAGGCAGAAGAAAGGCTACGAGTGATATGAAGGCTACGGCAAAACTGGGTCCAAAAGCGGGAGGTGAATTGCGAGCCCCGGTCTGAGACGATGGAATCAGGGACCCGTGCAACCGGAACACGTGTTGGAGGAACAAGTTTGAGGTTTGTTGGGCCGTCGGGAGACCGGAGGTCGGAATGAAGTGGGACATCTTGGTACATCTGTCCACCACCACCATGATGGTGGTACAGGCTTGTGAAGGAGGTAAGTCCACGATGAAATCCATGGCTATGTTGCGCTATGGAAGGGTTGGTACTGGCAGATGCTGTAATAACCCAACAGGTTTTGAGGTGGTACTTTTGTAGAGTGCACACACGGAACAAGACTCGATGAAGGAGCGTATGTCGGCTGCCAAAGAGGGCCACCAAAACCGACGTAGGAGGCATTCCGTGGTGTTGCGCCTACTTTGGTGGCCCGCTGTGGGGTGGTCATGGTGATGCTGTAGTACAGGCAGTCACTGGGGGACTGGGACATAGATCCACTGTTGATGATAACGAAGCCCCTGATTTATCTGCAGGTGGGCTGCCTCCTCTGGAGCTGGTGTGCTGGCCCGTCGGATCCTCTCGATCAAGGAGTGTTGGGTGGCCAGAAAGTATGCGGCTGGCAGGATCGGTTCCGGAGGTGTAGGATCGCCCCCCGGAGGAGCACATACGGGACAAGGCATCGGCCTTGCCGTTCTTGGATCCCGGTCGATAGGTAATCTGGAGGCGAAAACGGGAGAAAAAGAGAACCCACCTGGCTTGTCGAGGACGCAGTCGCTTGGCACTGCGGAGATATTCGAGGTTGCGATGGTCGGTGTACACCACCACAGGGTTTTCGGCTCCCTCCAGCAAATGTCTCCATTCCTCCAGGGCGTCCTTGGTGGCGAGCAGCTCCCTCTCACCCACATCATAGTTGCGTTCGGCCCCGGTGAGTTTGCGGGAATAAAAGGCAACGGTATGAAGAAGCTGCTTCTCCCCTTGGACCTGGGAGAGAACAGCCCGATGGCCCCCTAGGAGGCGTTGGTCTCCAGAAAAAACGGGCGAGAGGAGTCCGGTTGTACCAGTATAGGTGCTTGTGTGAACAGCCTCTTAAGGTGCTGGAATGCCTGTTGGACCGCCGGGGTCTATTCAAACAGGGTGTTGCTCCTGGTCAGCGCAGTGATGGGAGCGCAGATCGCTGAAAAGTTCCGAATGAATCGGCGGTAAAAATTGGCGAAGCCAATGAACTGCTGCACCATCCGCCGATTGCGGGGGACAGGCCAATTCTGGACGGCCTGGATCTTCCTGGGGTCCATCTCCACTCGGCCTGGGGATAGGATGTAGCCCAGGAACTCGATGGACGAGACTTCAAAGGTGCTTTTTTCAAGCTTGCCATAGAGACTGTGGGTCCGCAGACGCTGGAGCACCGATTTGACATGCCGTCCGTGTTGTGGCAGTGTTCTGGAAAAGACAAGGATATCGTCCAGATATACCACAACATGGGTATCCAACAGGTCACGGAAGACGTCATTGACGAAGCACTGAAATGTGGCCGGGGCGTTACAGAGCCCGAAGGGCATGACAAGGTACTCGTAGTGCCCAAACCGTGAGCGGAATGCTGTCTTCCACTCATCCCCCTCCTTGACACGGATGAGATTGTAGGCCCCCCGGAGGTCGATTTTGGTGAAGAAACGGGCATCCTTGATTCTGTCCAGCAAGTCGGGAATGAGGGGGAGCGGGTACTGGTTCTTCTTGGTGATGTCGTTCAGGGCCCGGTAATCGACACAGGGCCGGAGCCCCCCATCTTTTTTTCCCACGAGGAAGATACCGGCCCTGACTGGAGAGATCGAGGGGTGGATGAACCCCTTAGCTAGGCTCTCTTCTATGTAGTCCTTCAGGGCCCTGGTCTTGGGTTCGGACAGATTGTACAGGCACCCGTACGGCAGTGGGGCTCCAGGGAGCAGGTCAATGGGGCAATCATAGGGCCTGTGTGGCAGCAAGGCGTCTGCTCCCTTTTTTTCATAAACGTCGGCATAGTCCCGATATTTGTCAGGTAGTCTGTGTTCAATGGTGCCCAGAACCGTAGGAGGGCTTGGAGCCGGAGACGCGTGAACCGGAGGACCGAAGGGGGGCGTGAAGGTGATGGAGCCAGAGGTCCAGTTGATCGTGGGGTTGTGTCTCCTAAGCCAGGGGATGCCTAAAATGACTGGAAACAAGGGGGAAGGCACAATGTCCCACACGATCTTCTCAGAATGGTGAATACCGATGCGGAGGAGCAGGGGATGGGATTCCATGGCGATAGGTCCCGTCTTTAGGGTGCTGCCATCCACCAGATGCAGCTGGGATGGGTTCTTCTTAGGGCGCAACGGGATGCCCAGTTGGGAGGCCAGATCCTTGTCCATAAAACAGCTGCTTGCGCCCGAATCAATGATGGCAGAGAGGTCAATATCGTTCTTGCCCAGTTGCAGGGAAACAGGGATGGTGAGATGAGACGAGTTGTTATACATAGGTAGGTTAATGCATACCGTGGGTGTCTCCGGCCTACCTGTAGGGGGTTTGATGGGACAGTCCTTCAGGAAATAGCCCGGTTTTGCCCAGTACAAGCACAGATGCAGGGTTCGTCTCCTGGTTCTCTCCACCGTGGACAGGGGACCCCGAACAGCCCCAATCTGCATCGGCTCCTACTGGTTACCGTCTGCCGCCGCAGGAACAGATACCGGAACCGGAAGCAGTAAGGATTCCGGCCGGCGTACCGGTGGAGGCGGGGTCTGTTGTCGCTCCTGCCGTCTCTCCCGGAAGCGGCGATCCAGGTGGGTGGGTTACTGAGTCCATCAGGCCACCCAAGGAGCCCGACACCCCGATGCGGAACTGGTCATCCTTGAGCTGCTCGGACAAGCCGATGCGGAACTGGTCAATCAAGGCCACCTCCTTCAAGCCCGTATCCGGGGTTACCTCACAGAATTCTATGATGTAATCCTCCAGCGGACGTCTGCCCTGGCGGAGGGTGCGCAAGGTTGAAGAGCGCAGGGGTCATCATAAAGTCTTTGTATAGCTGCGGCAAAGGACTCCCAGGATGCCGGCACTGGGTCATCGGCCTGTAGGAGTTGGTGCGTCCAGGTCTGGGGAGGCCCTGAGAGCAAGGAAATCGCCGTGCGTACCTTGACGAAGTCCGTGGCATATGTGCGAGGCTTCAGGGAAAACAACAGCTCGCAGGAAATGATGAAGGAGCGGTACTTCCTCCGATCGCCTGAAAACCGTTCAGGGAGGCTGACTGACGGCTCGCTAGAGACCACTTCCAGGGTGCGCGTCGGCGTAGGGGGAGGCGAGGGTGGTAGCGCAGTGCGCTCTGCGTTGCTCCTGTGTGGCAACCCTCTGAAGCAGGTGCTCATGACTAGCTTGCATCTCCTGGAAGGCCTGCGTCATGAGGGTAAGTTGCTGGGTCAGAGCCGTCACGGGATCCACTGCTTCTGCGGGTTCCATGGTATAAGGCTGAGTTATTATGTCAGACGTCCCAGGGAGCTAGTAGTGAGATGAGGAACCCACTGGCAATAAGCAGCTGACAGTCCAGAAACGCGGTACAAGTTTAGGGATAATCCAAGAGGGGTAGTCAATGTCCAATCCGGGTCGAGGCAGGCAGCGAAGGTTCAAAGGTGGAAGACAGTCCAAGGGTCAGTAATCGGGAAGGATACAAAGGGGCAACAGGCAATAGGAGGATCAGCAGGGAGGCTAGGTGTTCACCATAAGGTGGAATAACTCAGCAATTAGCCAGAGCTCAGGCCAGGTTTTTATAGCCAGGGGAGGTAGGACCACCCCCTGGTCACCGAGGCAACCAGGAGGCTTCCCTCCCCGGGAACCAATGGCAGGCGAGGAAGATGGAAGGTGTGTACTGGGAACCTCCCCCAGCAAGGCTCACACCTGATAGCCAGATGACGCAGCAACGCTATGCGTACTGCGCATGCGCACACGCCGTGTGTCTCGCGCACCCGCACCTCGGGCACCAGGTGTTCTACCGAGCTGAAGGGGAACCCACGCCCTGCGCCGTGCCCGTGGTCCCTGAGTAGAGGTAACACCCCCTGATTCCTGACACAAACTAGCTATTGCACCCGCCCACTGCTGCTGTTAATCAGCAGAGGGGACCTGAAGTTCTCCATCAGGTCCCCTCTAGTGATTGACAGCAGCAGAGGGCGGGTGCAATAGCTAGTTTGCTATTGGCTATTGCAAATTGAAATAGCAAATAGCAATCTAGCTATGCATTCCTATGGTGATTTTTATATTTATTTATTTTATTCTGACGGCAGCAGAACCGTTCGGCCAATAGAAAACAGTTGGGTGGAGCTAGCTGTCACTGCTAGATTCGCCCAATCGTTTTTTAAATTAAGGATGTTATTTACATTTTTTTTATCCGATTATTTGGTTAATCGAAAAAATAATCAGCCAACTAATCGATTATGAAAATAATAGTTAGTTGCAGCCCTAAATTGTACAAAACCATCTATGAACTGTCAATACCTCAGTAGCTCTAGAAAGGCCCCTAACTGTCCTTGATTTGCACAGTATGGTATGTCTATACTTAATTTGGGTTCAGTCTTGCTTCTACTTGTGTAACTAAATGCCCAAGGTATTCAGTGCACAGTCTAAATGGGTGGAAACGTACATGGACACATTGAACAGATGGCATTTAGTGTATGTGGTTTTAATTTTAGCCCATGCTGTTCCACATTTACTGAACAGCATTTCAAGGTGTTCACTCAAGGTAGCTAAAAAGTGTGCACAGTATTTAATGTCCCTTGGGTGAATGAAAACAGTCTTGGGCAATCTTTTTAAGCTGCTATATTCTGCCAGGCATGCCACATGGAGTGTAGAGTAGTAATGAGGTTATCCCATTTCTTATATGCATCGCTTATGGCACTCAATGCTGTCTTGTCTCTTTACTCAATCCCATATTGTACCCATTGACTCAATGTAAAGGCAATGCTCAAACTCCTGCTGGTATTATTGTTGGTCCCAGCTTCCGAGGCCATGATGGCAACCATAGAATTGTTTGATGTCTCCATGAGTCTACTTTCCTGTTGGTAGATGTCAAGGAATTGTCAATGGTTTCTTGGAAGATAGTGGAAGAGGCAATGAGGGGAATTGATCAAAACTGGAGCAGTCAAAATCTGGAGCAGCTATGGATAGAACCAATCAGCTTCTCTCTCCTTTTTAAATCTTGACTGAAGAAACTATAGAGAAGCTGATTGGTTGCTGTGGGTAACTGCTCCAGATTTTGTCTGCTCTAGTTTTGATAAATTCCCCTCTTTGTCTTATGTGGGTAAGAGCCAACTGTAGGTTAAAGTAAAATAGTAGTAAACTCTAATATTATAAGCTAAAGCATTTGTTAGCTGACAGCATAGGCTGTCAATTAACTTCTGGATTTAAAACCTCCCCCACTCTCTCCAAAACTTATGCTGGCCATATACTGGTAGAATTTTGGCAGAGTCAGCAGGAAGTCCAACAAGTGTATGGCCAACAATTTGACCAGTGTGTGGCCCCTTTGGGATCCCCACATTTCACATGAGTATCAGTGAAAAATCTCAGCCAAACAGTAACTGCAGCCAATCAGCTGCAGTCACTTTTCCGGTATTATTACAG
>NW_017306669.1:249530-267238 GCF_000935625.1 Nanorana parkeri | reverse complement strand
AGCTTAAGATAAAAGCTTTGGCTAGACTTGAGCAATACAGGTGGTGTTGCAGGAGGATATTGCTGCAAGGGAGAGACAAGCTTAGGCATTTGTAAAATCTTTTTGCAGAACTCAGTGTTTTAAGTGTTTTAATTCACAATGGAACTTTACCTCTCATCCCCTTGCCTGTTATCCTGGAGGTGGAGGTTGAGAGGGAGCAGGGCTGAAAAATGTTAAGTAAACAAATAAATCCCTCCTCCACCATTTTTAGATCAGGGAAGGGGAGCTAAAGTGGACCTGAGTATTGAAGGTCCACTTTAAATATGAACAAATATATAATTCCTTCCATCATTCAGTGTGGGTCATCTCACTTGAGAATGTAATACCTGCATATCCATGGACCCCTTTACTCTCTGCCCAGGTACCAACCATTAAATTAGGGATGGACAATTAATTTTCTAAAGGGGCCAAATGAGACACTGGGACAGTTGAGGGCCAATCCAAAAAGCTTACCTACTACTTTTTTTCAACTGCAATGCATGGTATTGCGGTACAGTGCATTGCAGTGTGGTCCATTGCATTGCGGCTGGGAGGTGTGTTTAGGGTGCCATTCAAATGAATGGCAATGCACTGCACCTGCCACACCTCAGAGGCCAGCGCATCCACTGTCAACCGGGCCAAAACTGAGTGCAGGCCAGCGATCAGTAGGTCTTAGACAAACAGGGACAGACAAAGGGCTGAATACAGCCAACGGACTGTAAAATCCCCAGGTCTGCATTAGAGGGAAGAACTGCTGTCCTGGAAAACGCATGGTCAACTCAGCCTTAAAAATGTATTTTTTGGCAGCAGTTTCTCCTTGCACCATTAGTAGCTGTGAAAAGGACAATGAGATGAGCATCTACAGTACACTACAGTTCTATCAAAACTAGACTGCAGCTAAAAAGGTCTAGCATGTCTGTTAATGGCATTGTGAAAATGAAAGGACAAAAATAAGCATCTATTTGACATTAGAATGTAGACATATAATTGTGTGTGGGTGGGGTGGTATGTTTGTTGCCAGATCAGGGACTTTGTATGTGCTGTGACTTCAAAAATAATCAGTACATCAGGTTTTTACAACAATCATTTTGTTTTGAAAAGCTTATACTGTTATAGGTTACTACTGTTTCACTTTAACTTACAGTGGGACCCTAGCCACATAAACCATTCTAGCTTTGTATCAGAACCCAGTGTAAATAGTATCTAAACCCCAAAACAAGAATGTAATATATTGCACTTTACCAGTCTTTAAAGTTTATGTTTTTTTTTTTAGTTTTGGATAGTGTGGGGAATACTTAGAACCCCTGTCAGGTTTTTACCCCAATCCAGGTCTCTTTTGGAGAGACACACCCTCATTTCCTAGCCTTCTGACAACATTTTACTAGGCAGTGGGATAATGTTAGGTTCGGACCAAACTAGGGTTGCACAGATACCAAGTACAGTACTCGGTACATGTATGAGTACATGTACCGATACTTTTGAGCTCCAAGACTACACTAGAGAAAAATTCAAAAATTAGGAGGCAGCTGTCATTTGTAAGGAGCACACAGAGCTCCTGGGATTTGTACATCTCTGTTTTAATGTTGATTTAGTTTTTATAAATATAAAGAAAGGGATGCACAGATACCAGTTTTGCGAGTACGAGTACTGGTACTTGCCGAGTACTTACAAGTACTGATACATTTTTGTTTATTGTTATGTGACAGTTTTTTAAAAACAATACAGACTAATAATTTCAGGACGGTGGTGGAGCGTCAGAGCCAGGTCCCAGCTGCAACCTCTGCAACCCTGGTAGTTCTCATGAAAATGCCAAGTATCGGCACTGGTACTCGAAAAGTATCTGTGCATCCCTAGACCAAACCTGGTCCAAAGCTGAGCTTCTCCATGGGCACTTCCACCCAATCAGTTGTGGTGCAAGCATTCCCTACCCCACATCTTCATGTAAACAACGGGGCGGGATGATTGCGCTGACGTAATTTACCTTATATGGCCACATAGCCATATTCGGTAATTATGTCATTTACCAAATATAGGCATGTTGCCATAAAAGGTCAAGATGTCATTTTGCTTACACCAAGCTGCAGGCAGGAAATTATCCACCCACGGCTGATTGGGCGGCATGGAAGGAACTTCCTTATGTGTTTAGGAGGAGCATCTTCTGTGTGCAGGGGAGCTCAGGTTCAGACCCAAACTGAGCTTCTCTACTAGGCAGGAAGTGAAGCGAACGCTTCCATGGTAACATAGACAGTATTAAAAAGTATTTTTTTTAGTAGATAAGGGGGAAAGCTAGAACCTTTATCAGACTTGTACTTCTGTTTGTATCACTTTTACAGACCGTAACAGTCACTTCCTTTCTGGTGAAATCCTGGTCAGCAGGACAGGAAGTGAGGGTGAATCTCTTTAGCAAATCCCCGGATAGCATTAGGAACCCAACAGAAGTTCTAATTCTCCCCTACTGTGTCCAAAACTAGAAAATCACCTGGTGAGTCTGCAATAACACACTTTCTGTCCTAGGGTGACATTGTTCACTGCACTTTATAAAAGAGCAGGGTTGTCGCACAAGGCTACTAACCTGATCTGAACTTCAATTTCCTCCTACTCTTCTCATTTCCATTACACAGAGTGGCGTTTCTTTGTAGCTCACAGAAGATAGCTGAAATAGCTGATAACATTGTTTGAGATTTCAGTTCAGTCCAAAGAAAGTTACAAGAACACTGGATTTCACAAGATTGACAGGTATTTTTTCATAGTGCCAGAAAATGCTTTAGGAAAAACTAAAGCAGCCAAACCCTCTATGAACTTGTAAGCTGCAATATACAAAATGTTAGCAGGCTGAAAAAAGGATAGACATTATGATAGTGTTTTCATTGCTGTCTGTGCCTTATTGTCCTGTCAACAACCATACCCTACATTTCTTGAACAGTCGTCACATCGAGAAAAAGTGATGGGGAATTTATTCTCATTTGAGCCACTCGTAGAAAATGAAACCCTAACAGAAATTGTAACTTTGCCCACCCTATGTAAAACTTGGAGTTTAACTTGAATGAGCCATAGCAGCAACTAATTACCATCACTTTTTGTATGTACAGTTTCTCTTCAAAGCGTATCTAAACCTAAAAATAAAAATGTAATATATTGCAGCCTACCAGTCCTTATATATGGTGGCTGTATTAGTTTTCTTCATTCCCTTTTTTCCTTTATTTTTATCTGCTAATCCTTTGAATCACACTGAGCTAAAGTGGCTGCGCTTACTCACTCTACTGTGTCTATGGAGAAAACCATGGTTGTCAATTAGGCTGGACTTTAAACATGTCCTCTTCTCTTCATTACATGAATAGGGGCGGGGGGGGTCTGGAATTAGTAATTTACAGGAAAAAAAAGATAACATCTTTTTTTCTTTACGTTTATCTTACAGGAAATAACAAGGACACTGCATTTCTGGCAAGATCAACAGGTATTTTCTGTACATGTCCTGGAAAAAAACAAATGCAGCCACCATATCTAGGAACTGGTAAGCTGCAATATATTACATTATTGTCCTTGCGTAAAAAAAAATTTCCTTGTAATTGTGTAAAGAATTATGAATAAATTAAGAATTTAGAAAAACATAATTTCATATTTGCTATCAAACTCCAAGATTGTTTTACTTCTGTTTATAATATTCAGATCATTAATCCTCTATACTTGGTGAGCTTCTGCTCAAGTCTTTAACATGTTTGAACTCTGATTAAGCTGTTCTTCACTTGTCACATTGTATCTGCCTTGTGAACATTCCTAGACACCTATTTTAAAAGCAAATGCTATGTGCTAGTGTTCCCCCAACATAATTGCAATGGGGTGTCTGCTGAACACAGAAATATGCATTCTTGTCACTCATTTCTATATCCAAATTATGATAAAAACGTGATTACATGACTCTCATAAATCAGTAGTAAAATCCATCTGGAATGTATTCTATATTAGGCTGGCCATAAACCTTTAGAAAATGGCTACACATTACAGTTGGCCATATGCTGGCAGATTTTCGTGTGAACATTCATATAAAAAAAATCTCATCAGAATATTCAATAATGCCAGCAGAGACTTGTAGAATGTTGTTTGAAATTTCATTTGATCTTAGAATTCAATTTTGGAATGAGTAGCATTTCCCGAACAAAACCCACATTCACTGTTAGAATTTTCCTTTGTTCCATCTTGCATCTTTGATTA
Source organism: Nanorana parkeri (assembly GCF_000935625.1). NCBI lineage: Eukaryota > Metazoa > Chordata > Amphibia > Anura > Dicroglossidae > Nanorana > Nanorana parkeri. The sequence goes on along the minus strand of NW_017306669.1, from coordinate 263,011 downwards.
ATTCATCACTACAGTCGAAAATGATTGGGGATTTGACCCCATTAACTATTAGAAAATTGAATGAACATTCTGAAAACAAGTTTAATGAACATACATTTTAGTGATCTTATAGCCAGGTTTAGAGCAATCAAAACACCCTCAGGCTAAAGGGTTAAAGTTTAGGGCTTTCCATTAACCAGTTTGCTTTTATGTTTTGAGTATGCAAGTTTACAACAAGTAGTAGAGTGTTGGACCATGTTCACCATAAATAGTATGTTTATAACAATGAAGAAAGGATGAGGGGAGGAGCAGGAAGGAAAAGGCAGGACATTGCTGGTGTCAGCTTAGCAGGGGGGATCAGTAGTAACTGGAAGAAGTTTTTTAACCTGTCCAATAGATCATTTTCAACTGACAGTGGCTACTTATTGGTGCCTGTTAGGACATAGACATTGTCCCCTGATCTGGCAAAAATTGCTAGATTGGACAACTACCAATCGGACAGAGCAGGAGAAAGAAAGAGGATCGGCCAAAGACTGGCTGAAATGTCATATTCATGCCAAACTGGTTAAATTGACACTAAAGTCACGAGTTAAATCGTAAAAATGCATTCAAGTTGCAGACAATTAAATATTTTTTTACTTCACCCAGGTATGCAAAAAACCTCAGGGGAAGGGGGCTTTTAAGACACTATCTTCCCTCCCAAATCATAAAAAGTTAAAACATTCTTTATTTGTTTTGCAGCTAAAAATTGGGTTTATAAACTTCATCAAAAGGAATTTTTGATATGTACATAAAATTGTAATTCCACATTCCAAACTGTAATGGTTGTCCACTGGAACAAAGATCAGTGTCCACATATGCAAGTCAACATCCATGAGTCTTTTCTCGGCTCCTCAACATGTTTCATTATCTCTCGGCTTCCTCAGGAGAGACGATGTTTATAAACCTAATTTTTGGCTGCAAAACAAATAAAATATGTGTTAAATTTTTATGATCTGGGAGTGAAGATCAAGTGTCTTAAAAGCCCCCTTCCGCTGAGATTTTTTTGCACACCTGGGTGAAGTAAAAAAATCTTGAATCCGTACTATGTTTGGGGTGTGTCACTCGTATTGTGTGTGGTATTCATACCGGTATCTACAATAATGCCTACTCTGTTTTTGCAAAAAATATAGCCACTGATGTTTAATATAGCAGTCATATCTTGCTCCCCTATACATATACTAAAGGCTGTGACACACTGCACGCGAAGTGGCACGCTGCCTTCGCGAGCAGTGTCTCATGTCATTTTCTCCCAGGCACATCAGGATGTGTCACGTATAAACCCGCGCGTCAGGATGTGATGTCTGGCCAGTTGTTACGCACAAGCCGATTGGCTGAAGGTGCAGTCAATTATCTGCCTGCACTCAGCTCACACCCTGCAAGCAAAAGATCTGTGGTGGACAGTGTGTCAGGCTTTATACTACAATAGTAGTATAATAGACTTATATTACAAAAGTAGTAGTACAATAGAACAGCACACATTAGTTTAACAAAAAGAAAACACTGATAGTAAAGCAGAACAATATTCCCAGAAGCACTCCTCTGATGCACTAATATTAAAAATGAAGAAATGTATTATTTATAATTAAACACATATTGTGGAAGTGACAAGTCATTCTTTTGTTTGTCCACTGTACAAAGTTCCACTTGTCCTTAAAGCTGAACTCCAGACACAGAGCTAAATACATTGTTGAAATACACATTTTATAACATTACAGGAGGACCCGGATAAAATAGGGGAGTGGGCATTAATGTGGCAGATGAGGTTTAATGTCGATAAATGCAAAGTAATGCACTTTGCAATTAAAAATAAACAAATGGGTTATACAATTATGGGTATGCCGCTGGGGAAGTCAGAAATGGAGAAGGATTTGGAGGTCATTGTAGACCACAAACTGAAAGGTAGCTTTCAGTGCCAGGCTGCTGTAAACAAAGCTAGCAGGGTCTTGTCCTGTATTAAAAAGGGGATGTATTGCAGGGACGAGTCTATAATTTTGCCACTTTATAGATCATTGGTTCGACCTCATCTGGAGTACGCGGTCCAGTTCTGGTCACCAGTACTAAGAAAAGATGTCCTTGAGTTGGAAAAAGTCCAGCGGAGGGCAACCAAACTAATGAGGGGTATGGAGGACCAGAGCTACGAGACAAGGCTACTAAATTTAAACATGTTCACATTGGAGGTGAGGAGATTAAGGGGCATATGATCTCCATGTACAAAATGTTCAATGGTGGTAGCAACATTAGCGATAAACTGTTTAAAAATTAACTCCATTACAAAAACTAGAGGCCACCACCTAAAATTGTTGGAAAAAAAATTCCAGCACAAGGGGCGAAGGGGGTTCTTCACAGTAAGATCAGTTAGGGTCTGGAACTCACTGCCACAGGCGGTGATTTCAGCAAAGAATGTGAAATGGTTCAAGAAACTTTTGGACAATTTCTTAAGGGACCGTAATATACAGGGGTAGAGGTACTCCTAGAATGAGATCCTAATAGGATGGACTAATGTCTTTATTCAACCTCAAATACTATGTAACTATGTAACATTTGAGCTTTTTTTTTTTTTACCTGCCAAAGGACTCGTATTTCTGTCCATCCAGTACTGAGATTTAAAAATTTTTGCCACACAGTACTGTTTGTAATTGGGTGACCAATCTGATCTTTCTCTGCTTAACTGGATAGTAAAAGGAGAAGCCGAAGATTGAGCTCATCTCTCTGGCACTTGATCTCTAGTGCTTAAGACACAAACATTTCTATAAGGGATTACAACCATCAATAGTTATTGCAGCCAGTTACCCAGCCTTCATTAGGTAGATATTGGGGTTAATATATTAAATGAGTAGAAACTGTTCACTTACCAAAACGAATATTCATTTTACAATGTGAATGTTTCAGTAGCTTGGTGAATAAGGTTGACGCCATGTTCGACCATCTTATGTGTTAGGGACGCTAAAAAGCAGGGTTTTTTGATACACATGACTGAGTAATTGAAGTGAACATAGCTTCACTTTATTCACTAAACTCAGTGAACATTCATTTGAAGAGAACATATTCACTTTGCTTGGTGAATAGTCTCTTCTCTTTTACTAAATCAACTCTGTTGTCTATCATTTGAAGTCCTTGAAAGTGTATTTCCACTTTTGCAGCCAGATTGGGATAAACACCTATTTTATATTTGTTACGTTCTCATTCACAAAATTCTCAAAATTATGAAAACTTCTTGCAGTTTACATTGTTTTTACATGAGTTACGGTTTTTAAGGGTTAAATTGCTTCTTGCTCCTATTTCTTTGAAATGTTAGGACGGACAGGTTGGTAACGGGAGTGAGAGGTTTGAGGTGGCTTGCCTATTGTATATTGATGAAGCTTACCAGATAAACACAATCCTCAAATATCTGTCTCCCTTTTCTATAAAGGACAGACCACTGTGAAAGGGCTACGAAAAACCTGGAATAAGCCATCTTGCCTGATTTAACAAACATCTAAAAGGTAAGAATGTTTTTCTTTTAAAGTTTTTTTCAGTATGCTGTGTGAATAGGAACACATAACGAACATATAAAGGGGGTTTTCTCAAATATGACTGCAAAAGTGGAAATACAGTTTAGCCAATATTTTTTAATTTTTGCCAACATGAACCGTACTTGATTGTCAAGTCCAGTCTTCTATTATCTTTCTTTCAATCAAATTTTAGGATTTCTGTACTTACTGTATATGTACTTATATGTACTTATATGGGGCTAAAATATCTTCCCTTTTTATATTTGCCCTTATATCTGCTTACATTTGCTATACACTGGTCGAGTCCTGCTGACTTGATCAAAATTTGACCAAGGTGTGGCCACGTTGGGACCCCCCTATTCGACAACTTCAATCTCTCAATGGACTTTTGTCAAAGGAGTTGGTCCAAAAATTATTTTCTAAACAGTGTCTGCAGCTGCAGTCACTGTTTGGGTATTCTGACATTGGCACACCTGCGGTAAATGAGGGAATTGAGAACTCTTTCTTGTTCAGCCTGCAGGACGTAGGGCCACAAACAGAGACTTCCAGAGCAGTCAGCCTCTGAAACGCACTGTATCGCAACCTGGCCGGCTCCCTGCGTTCAGGGGTGGGAGTCAATGGCACCGCAACAACGCGCCCCCCGCCCGCAGTGCGATTTCCCGCATCTGAACGAGTGGCACATTGGTGCCTGCATTCCGGTCCAGTGCGCTCTGCAAAAAAGCTGCAAGAACTATTTTTGCAGATCGCACTGGACCGCAACACAGGCCAATGTGCCACGTGTTCGGGTGTAGATGATCCAACTGCGGGCGGGGTATGTGGCTGCAGTGCCATTGACTTCAATGAACGGAGCCGGCCAGGTTGGGATACAGTGGGTTCCAGAGGCTGACTGCTCTGGAATGCACTGTTTGTTGTGTGAACCAGCCCTAAGGAGAAAAAACTCAGTGTATGGCCAGCCTTAGAGTTAAGTGGCTGTACTCCCTTTCTGTAGATCTTTGGACAACCTCTGACTTCCTCTTCAACACAGGATAATGCCACTGTCCCACTCCTGTATGTATATTGGAGTGAGAAATCATTTAAATGTGTACTTACAGTTAATATTTACATTTAATGGCTAATAAAAAAAACTTTGTTCACATAGTTTTATGTGTTAAGGGATTATGTTTTCCAACTTTATAACTGGTGCCCTTTGATCCTTTCTAAAGTAAACTGCAGATAGAGATGAAACTGAAATATGATATCCTCAGGACCAGTTAGGGTTGTCCGGCCCAGACAGTTGCACAATTTGCAAGATTAGGAAAACTTTGGCTTCTGTATGTTAAGATTGCTTTCATTGCAGAACTATATAAAAGCAGCAAAGACATTCTTGTGCAACCAAATGTTACTAAATTTAATCTAGCAATTATGTTTATAAATTGGAACATTTTCTGTTTTGATTAAACAGGACTTATTTAGAGGCTGTAGTGTAATTGGATCCCTTTGCTGGGCTGCATGATCACCCCATGTACCACTGATTTGGGCACCCATTCGTGCCCAAACATAGACTGTTCCCACAGACTCATTGGCATACTTTGGGCACATGGTTCAAAGGGTGCTCAAACAAAGTGGTTGGAATCACTGTACTTCGTCTCTCTATTAGAGCACACCCTGGGAGATCCCTGGCCTGGCCTGGCCAATATTCAGCAGAAATCTTCCACAAGCCTGCTTCACACCTTACAGTAATGGACCCCAGTAGCAGGCAACCAGCAAATTCCAATTCCCAGAAGACCTTCCCATCTTAAGGTTTACTTCAAAAGTTGACTCTGTACATATTTACATGCTTCAGTTATTCTAGTAGGTGATGGTGCGATTCTTCAGTTACAAATAAGACCAAACAGTAGGTAAAGGGAGGGAATAGTCGAAGTGAAGCCCTCAAGATAGAAGGGGTTACCCAGAGTCCTGCATCCTTCCAATGGGGCTGCAAGTAGTCTGAAAAGTCCTGTGGATACTTCCTTTGCTTCTCCCCCTAAGGGAAGCTCAAAGCAATGGAAGCATACCATCTGCATCCTTGCTGTGTTTGGTCCTTTAAGCACTTCCCATGACCAACCAATAACCCCTGGTGGCTCCCTGCCAAACCTATATACAGTATACCTTACCCTTCTCCAAATGTACCCCACTACAGGAGGGGCAGGGCTGGCAAAATGACAATAAAGTCACAAATCCCCCCCCATGCTACTTTAAGGACTTACCTCAAATTATGCCTCTTGATCAGATAATCTTCCTTCCACTTGTATTCAACAATCCCTCCAGTGCTGGTGCCAGTCTCTGATCCAGCGCAGACACCTGTCCAACGTGCACGCTCATGGCATTCACCTCCACTGTGTCCCTCCTCTTCTCCCCACCGATGATCTCTACTGCGCATGCACCTGCTCTCATCCTCCTGCATGGCTGCTCGAGAAGCATCAGATCTTCAGGTGGGAGCGAGCGCTGGAGACAGAGGCCACTTTTTACCTTTTAGTATATATATATATACACATATACACACACTGCTTACTAGCAGTAGATATATATATATATATAAATATATATATAAAAAAAGAAATCTTTAATTCTACTTTAACTCTTAGTGATTTCTACAGTCACAACTACATTTTTTTTTAGGTATGGTGACATCTAGTGTACAATAGGGGAACCACATCAGGACGGCCCCTACCCTGTTACAGATCAGTTGTATATCTGATCTGTGCTTCACTGCTTTACATTTGTTTTTTACCTTTTGTTGCTGTAGGTCTGCTGGCACCTGTGGTTCTACAAGCTTGTGCTCTGCTCTTGTTGCACTGAATTAGCAGCTATGGTTAGCATTCACCTGATGGTTAATATACCTCCCTTCCTGCTTCCTGCTACTTCCTGTCCAGCCTCTCATGTGTCTCCCTATTTAAATCCCTCTCAGACCAGTTTCTGGTTGCTTGAGCAATGCTTGTTCCTGAGCCCCTTCTGTGTAATTATTCCTAGCCTGGCTGTCCATGGACTGATTTCTTGTGTACAGACTTGGCTAATTCTCCTGATTATGTTTGTCTGCTGCCTGCCCTGACCTTGGCGTGTTACCTGGATCTCCTTTTGCTCCATCCATCCTGCACTGTGTCCTGTGTCTTTGGGTTCTCTCCACACGTGCAGGGTGAACCTGGGGGTGGCGACCTGGTGTCAGCACACAGCTAAATCCAAACTTCTGTGAGGGGGTCCCTAGCAGAACACTGGCTGGCCCTTAAATTCCACACCCTGGGGAATCCTGTGTCAGCTGCTCGCCTGTGGGTTCCATCCCTAGTACTGTGAAATACCCTACAAGGCTCCCTATAAACTCTGAGGACCAGTTCACACCAATTGCGGTGTGTTTCAGAGTGGTGGCTGCTGGTACGCACAGTAATCACACACTAAACTGCCCCCTTTCTTCTGGGGTGGGAGGGGGCCTGCATTGGGATCGGACGCGTGGCAAAACTTTGCCTGCATTCTGGTCCAGTGCGAATGAAATTGAAATTGGTGTGAACTAGCCCTTAGCGCTTGTTCACACCATGTCTGGATCATGTCAAGACCAGAACCGTTTGTCCCTGGACCAAAAAAGCATTCCAATGTATCCCTATGGTATTTATGGGCTCTGTTCACACCAGTACAGTCTGTTCCGGACCAAAACAAAAAAAAATACGGCTTGTCTCATTGTCTCATTGTGTCTGGTCTGGAACACATGTAAATGCACCTGTAAGCCCATTTTAAGCTAAAACAAAGTGGCAAAATCACCACCAAAATGCAATTCACCGCGTTCCAGATCTGGTTCAGAAAATAGTGTGAACCTGGCCTTAGGGCCCAGTCACACTATATCCAGTGCGTGCCGGTGCAATTTTAGCCTGGAACGCACTGGATTGCATAGATCAAGCCAGGCAGCGTTCTGGGGCAGGAGAGGGCGTGTCGGTGCCATTCATGTCAATGGCACCACAGACACGCCCGCACCTGAATGCAAGTTACGGGAATGCTCTCCGTTCTGGTGCAATGCGATCTGAAAAAAATGCTGCATGCACCGACATGCCCCCTCCCACCACTGAACACTGCCCAGATTGATCTATGTGATCCAGTGTTCCGGGCTCGAATTGCACCGGAACGCACCAGATATGGTGTGACTGGGGCTAAAACAGATCAGCTCCTCTGACATCTGCTAGACAGCCAGTTCTGGTCAGATGGCTTTGTTCAGAAACAAAAGATGAGTATGGCAAAATTTTGCTGTACCATCTCCCAACTCTTACCTGCTACTGCTGGTGCCTGGCCTCCTCCACCCCTCCCCTGTCACCTCTGCCATGTCGCCCCTGGTATGGCTGATACTCGTGTAAGAGGCCCCCCCCCCGGCTGCCCGGACCCCTCACATGGGTACTGGCCATACCCTCCTGATGGCGGTGTTCTATCAAAGTTTGTGGCTACGTTACAATGTGTGACTGGTGACTCATTTAAATTTAATCCCGCCCAGTTTTTTGGCGGGGGAATGTGTGACCGTCAATAGGTCAAGCACTCCAACTCTTTCTCAGCTGTTCCAGGGCAGATCGGCATCGCAAATCGTATGTGCAGGAGAACTGATCTGCCCTGGAATAGGTGTTCGGTCCTCAAATGTCACTTCTCTCCGACTCTGATCTCACATTCCACCGTACTCAGTCGGATAGAAGTGACATTTCAGGACCGGACAACTGTTTCCCCGCTCCTCATTCAAACTCACCTGCCAAGCCTCGCAGCCAGACGGTGTGCACTGCAGGGGGCGTGGCATGTGCCACACACCTTCTTTCCCGCCGCCTGTTACTAGGGACACGGCCGGGAGAGGAGGTGAGTCACAGGACCCGCCCCCTTGCTGAGAAGCCCGTCGGCAGAGTGGGACCCTGCCACCAGGGGGGTGCCCAGGACCGGACCTCACTGGGCCCCCCCAACATCAGGCCCCTAGGCCCCGGCGGTAGTTCCGCCTCTGGACAGGGAGCCGCAGCAGAGGGATGAAAGAGCCACATGCGGCTCCGGAGCCGCGGGTTGCTGACCCCTGGGCTATACAGTACATTGTATAATTTTCGGTGATTTCTTGATAGCAGCAGGTCTCAGTGCCAGGCACCCAGTCCAGCAATTTATGTTAAAGTCCCCTCTGTCCCCGGGCCCCCTGCAGAACTGACAGCAGAAGAGAGTGGACTATGTCTCCAATTGTAGCTGCTGCGGCAGCTGATCATTATGTTTCAGTCTACGCTTTCACAGGGCTGCCCCAGAGTGCAGTGTAGAGTGGCAGTGTATTGAATGTGGTGGAGCTGAGGGTGGCAGTGTATGGAATTAGGCAGAGCTGAGGGTGGCAGTGTATGGAGTGTGGCGGAGCTATGGGTGGCAGTGTCTGCGCTGTCTCTTAAGCCACGGCTCGCTGTGTCTAGCTGTCAGTGGAGAGCAACGTGAGATGGCAGTGTGACGTCAGTGAGGGGCTGGGAGGCAGCTGTCCAATGGCTGGCTACGCGTTTTGAGGCCGGTGCCTCTTTCTCAAGCCGTACAAGAAATTCAAGAACGGGCGGGAATCAAGAAGACTTATTTAAATGTGGCAGGTGGGCGGGTACACCTCCGGTGTCGATTCCTGGTTGGCACAGGGTTAAAAGAAGGTGGGGTTTGCGGCTAAGACATCGTATTGATAAAACTGTTCTTCACAGATAGAACGTATTTGGGCATGGAGGCATGTAAAATCTTGGTGGCATGTTCAAACACAACGTTTATTAGTTCATTCGACTGTTGCAACAAGGACGAGGGCTGTATGTCTAAATCATGGACTTTTGGTTTTAAGAGTGTTAAATGATGTAAAGATATAAAAATATATAAAAGTATTACAATAAGAACATTTTTTAATATTATTAGGGATGCACCGATACCACTTTTTTAAGACCGAGTACGAGTACCGATACTTTTGATCAATTACTCACAGATACCAATTACCGATACTTTTTCTTAAAGAGACAGGTCACATTTTTTCTAAAGCAATACAAACTAATGCTTTAAGGTCACTTTCTTAATATTATGATTCATGAGATGACGAGGGAGCATGACGCCGGCTTCCCGGCCAATCAGAATGCCGGGCGCTGCGTCATTACACGGCGCCCGGCTTCCGGATTTGCTAGCTTCCTGAACAATCGGGAAGCCGGGCAGCGTGTCATTGCACGCTACCCGGCTTCCTGATTGGCCGGGAAGTCGGCTCCATGCTCTCTCATCACAAGTGACGAGAGAGCATGGAGCCGTTTCCTGGCCAATCAGGAAACCGGGCAGCGTGTAATGATGCGCTGCCCGGCTTCCTGATACAGGAAGTACTCGTGCTAGGTATCGGAGCATTTGGACGAGTACGAGTACTCACCCAAATACTCGGTATCGGCACCGATACCGATACTAGTATCGGTATCGGTGCATCCCTAATTATTATTAAAAAAGGTTAAAACATTTTTGCTGAAAAAGGGAAGGATGTGGATCATAATAAAACCGCATGAATCACAGTGTAAATGAAGGTAAAAATAAGATAATCTAAATGTTTTTGTTTTTATTTTGATTATCTGTGGAAACTCTTGATTCAAAGGACTACTGCTCATAAGATTGTGTGTATTTCGATTTCCTCATTCAAACCGGTTGGTACTAGTGTATTTAATTTATAGATCCAAAAGGTTTCTATCTTGCACAACTGGCGAAACCTTTCAGAAGGTGATAATTGAGTGGATATATGTTCAATGGCGTATATGCGTAATGCAGATGTGTTTTTGTATTTCATGGTGAAATGTCTGGGGACGCTGTGCTCTGTATCCTCCTTCTCAATTAAGCGTCTGTGCTCACTAATTCTTTTAAGCAGAGGGCGCATGGTGCGTCCAACATAAATCAGCCCACACGGACATGTAAGTCCATATATTACATGATCGTGAGCACAAGTGATAAATTGCTGAATCTTGTAGGTGTTATGTAGATGATCACTGAACACACTTTGTCCATGGTGAATAAATTGACACATCAAACATTTCAGTTTCTTGCATTTGTATACACCCACTCTGTTATCAAACAGGAAATTTTTGTTTTGAGTTGTTTTGGAGTGTTTCAATAATTTACTAGGTGCCAGGAGGTTCTTAATGTTTTTGTTTTTTCTAAAATTAATAGTAGGTTTGGAGGGCAGCAAGGGTCCCAATTTTGGGTCTTTCAGCAAGATGTGCCAGTTTTTGTAAATCACTTTCTGAATAGCTTTATATTTGTTATTAAAAGTGGTGATGAACCTAGTGCTGTTATTTTGGCTCAGAGGGCGATCTTTTTTGGCATTCATGGATTCATCAGATGTAAGATACTGAGTGTAAGCCTCTGTGATGAGGTCTACAGGATAGGATTTTTCAGCAAATTTTTTAGAGAGCAAGAGACTGGAAGCAGTATAGTCCGAATTGTTGGTACAGTTTCTTTTTAGTCGGCAGAACTGGCTCTTTGGAATGTTATTCTTCCATTGTGGGTGGTGGCAGCTATGGTAATGGAGATACGAGTTGCCACCAGAAGACTTGACATGGTTTCTGGTGATGATGTTACTCTCGATAGTTGTCGACTCTAGATCGAGAAAGACCAACTCAGTGGGGCTGACCACATGGGTGAAAGAAAGGTCTTAGGTTGTTATTGTTGCAATGGGCTACAAAATCTATAACTGTATCTGGGGGGCCATCCCAGATAATGACTATATCGTCAATATATCTGCCGTAGTAAACTATCCTATTGGCATATGGGTTGTTTTTCCATATATTGAATTATTCCCAATGGCCCATGGTTAAATTAGCATAACTCGGAGCATAATTTGCTCCCATGGCTGTCCCTTTGGCCTGTAAATAAAATGTGTCCACAAACAAAAAATAATTCTGGGTTAACGTAAATTCGTTGCATTCCATGATAAATTGTGCCTGAGTGTGATTGAGGGATGAATTTGAAAGAAAAAACAAAAGGGTATTTAATCCTACGGGATGAGGTATTGAGGTATATAGTGAACACACATCTAAGGATACCCAACAGTATGTGGGGTGCCACTCATATGTGGATATGATTTCGATGAGATGACCGGAATCTTTTATGTATGATGGAAGGGCTGTGACGATTGGCTGAAGAAATTGGTCTATGTAGATAGACAGACCGCTGGTAAGACTATTAGTGCTAGCTATTATTGGGCGTCCGGGGGGGTTTTTGCTGTCTTTATGTATTTTTGGCAAATGATAAAAATAAGGTGTATTGGGAAATTTTGGTAACAGAAATGATTTTTCTTTTTTGGAATTGATACCGGCAATAAATGCCGGTTCAACAAGAGTGTCGAGCTCTTTTTTGAAAACCTCTAGTGGGTCTTGCGGAAGGTATCTATAAGTGGAGGAGTCAGACAGAAGCCTGGATGCTTCTTTGATGTAATCGCACCGCTTCTGAATGACGATACCTCCACCCTTGTCGGCCTGTTTGTTGAGGATGTCTTTGTTAGAAATCAAGTCTTTAAGGGCTTTCTGCTCACCAGGGTTTAAATTAGGAATACGTTTTGCATTGGAGCATACACTGAGTAAACTACATGATAGAATGTATCAATGAATGGGCCTTTGGAATGGACCGGGTAAAAAGTGGATTTGGGTTTGAGGGCAGTGTGGACAATCTCTGGATTAAAGATGGACTCGATATCAATGTGAGAGGTGGCATTGGTGCTTGCTAATTCGTATAGAATATCTAAAGTGTCATTATCTTGCTCATCGAGAATATTGAGTAATGTATCAGCAGTTAGTGTTGAGCTGGAGACATCATCACTGGAAGAGGGGGAGGGGCTTGGGTAGATGAATAATGTTGTTGGAGGGTTAATCCACGGATAAATTTGTTCAGATCTTTAAATAATGTAAATGAATCAGGTTTGTTGTCAGGTGCAAAATTGAGGCCTTTTCTAAGTATGGATATTTCTTCTGTGCTGAGGTTGTGGTCAGATAAATTAAATATTTTTATAGTGGAATGCTCACTGCTGGTTGTATTTCTTTCTTTGGAATTTGTGCTGTGTTTGCCTCCTCTGTTTCCTCATCTTGTTGTTTTCTTTTTACCTTTGGAGGATGTGTGGGGCCTAAGTCTAAAAAATTATGATGTTGATCAGATATAGGTATAGCGGAACTGGGGGTGGTGGTAGTGTTGGTGAGAATTAGTGGCATAGCTGGGACTATATCAATAGATGTGGGGGGCTGTGGTGAAGGAGGTAGTTGGGCGGGTCCTCTGATGGGAGCGGGGGATGAGTTAACGGTTTGGAGAGGACTAGAATGAGGTACTGTTGCATATGGCTTAGGATTTGCAGAGGACGGCAGTGGGTGATGATCATTAGTATGTATGCTTGGTCTGTTGTTTTTGGGGATGTAGACGAGATTGATGTCGTCCCAATGTAGGTCCATCACTCTCTTGGTTGGTATGGGGTGTAGTGATGAGAGGGGAACTAAGTGTGATTTGGCCAAATTGTTGTGCAGAGATTTTTTCCAACTGAACACTCTGTTGAGATTGTAATCTGTTATGTCCCGAATGAGTTTGTTTGCCTTGGAACAAATGATTTTGTTTTCAAAATTGTTGAGACAGCGCAGCAGCGGCATCCCCCGCCGCTCTCTCACTGATTCGATCAGGCTCAGCTTGGCCAGCTGAGTTCTGTCGTTTCGCCCTAAGGTACATCCCACAGATACCACCTACCCCAGACTGATTTCATTGAGCATCATGGTCTTCTGACCCACGACCCCCCCCGGCAGGGCAACGCCACCCTCTCATACAGATCATCCAACAGTGAGTCATTTCAATTTTTTCTTTTGATTCCTATATTTGAGAGTTAGCCATTACATTTATCGAACATTGTGACCACACTTATCCAATAGTAGCGCTTCCTTTCCCAGTTTTCTTTTTCTTGTACATGGGTTTCCTCTTCCTGTTCATGGAGGCTGCACCCCCCCCCCCCCCCCCCCT
>NW_017306669.1:244105-249307 GCF_000935625.1 Nanorana parkeri | reverse complement strand
CTCTTTATGGGGGGCCCCCCCCCCCCCCCCCCTATTAGTCTTTTAATACATTCACATTTTCAACCAGAGTAGAGTGCTTACTACTTTTTTGTTTTATTATTAGCCCTAATTTCATGCACTGCCAGTCTCAGCTCCGCCACATTCCATATGCTGCCACCCTCAGCTCCGCCACATGCCATATGCTGCCACCCTCAGCCCCGCCACATGCAATACACTGCCACCCTCAGGCCCACCACATTCCATACACTGCCACCTTCAGCTCCCCTTAATTCTGCACACTCCCATCTTCAGCTTCCCCTAATTCTGTACCCCGCCACCCTCAGCTCCACCACATTCCATACACTGCCACCCTAAGCTCCGCCACATTCCATACACTGCCACCCTCAGCTGCGCCACATTCCATGCACTGCCACCCACAGCTCTGCCACATTCCATACACTGCCGTTCTCAGCTCCACTTCATTCTATATACGCTGCCACCCTCAGCTCCACTACACTTCATACACTGCCGCCCTCTACTCCGCCACATTCCATACACTGCTACTCTCAGCTCCGACACATTCCATACACTGGCATCTTCGGATCTGCCTAATTCCGTATACAGGTGAAACTCGAAAAATTAGAATATCGTGCAAAAGTTCATTTATTTCACTAATGCAAGTTAGCCGTCTACCAGGAGAATTTGGAGCACTTCATGCTTTCTTCCGCAGACGAGCTCTATGGGGATGCTGACTTCATTTTCCAGCAAGGCTTGGCACCTGCCCACACTGCCAAAAAATGTCTGAGATTGTGGATCTGGGTTTTCATGAGCTGTAAGCCATAATCATCATAATTATGACAAATCACGGCTTGAACTATCTTGCTTTGCATGTAATTAGTCTATCTCATATATTAGTTTCACCTTTTAAGTTGCATTAGTGAAAAAAATGAACTTTTGCACGATATTCTAATTTTTCGAGTTTCACCTGTATATTGCCACTCTCAGCTCCGCCATATTCCATACACTGCCACCCTCAGCTCCGCCATATTCCATACACTGCCACCCTCAGCTCCGCCACATTCCATACACTGCATCATGGTCTTCTGACCCAGCCCCCCCGCCACCCCCCGGCAGGGCAACGCCACCCTCTGGCCCCATACAGATCATCCAACAGTGAGTAATTTCGATTTTTTCTTTTGATGCCTATATTTGAGAGATAGCCATTACATTTATCCAACATTGTGACCACACTTATCCAATAGGGTAGGCTTCCTTTCCCAGTTTTCTTTTTCTTGTATGAAATTAGGGGGAGCTGACGGTAGCAGTGTATGGAGTGTGGTGGAGCTTAGGGTTGCAGTGGCTGTAAGTGAGGGCCTCACATTTTAGTTTTGCCTAAGACCTCACAAAGTCTAGAACCGCCTCTGACTAATGTACTCCTGTGACCCAAACTCAGCATATAGCGGGCCGCTGCTGATCAAGCCCAGCCTCATCTGTACTCATCTGTGGTAGCAGGCTTGTCTAGGTGAAGGTAACATTAGTTTATTTTATTCTACATCATGTATAAATATACAGTTCATATAAGCAAAGCTTTGAGATAATGTTTTCTTTAACGGTCCTGAAGATAAAATCAGCAAAATGCTTCAACCTTCTAAGGGAATACAAAATGCAATATGCCCAATACTGTAATGACCTAAAAAAACAAACAAACTACTATATATTTTTTTTTATCTAAATGTTTTTAATATTTTTTTTTAATTTTAATATTTTATAATAATAAAATCCATTCAAATCTTTGTGTGCAATGGATTTTTCATGGGTGGTATATTCAAAGTCTCCTGTTCCTTCCTGATAGTTAAAAAATACTTTTAAAATATTTTTTTTCCCGTTCCAAACATAAAGAAATCATATGAAAAAGCCCAGTAACGCATACATTAATGATGTCAGGAGTACATATGAGAATACCAACGTCATACATAAGAAGAGCGTAATAACACATAATACCAACGTCACACATAAGAAGAGTCTTGCATATTGTAATGATTTTGTCATGGTCTCAAAAGTCTGCTTATTTTAGCTGGATAAGCAGGCACTTTCGTGCTGTTGCCTACAACTTAACATACATACAGGGAACAGCAGTAAGATGTCTGGTGAGCAAATTATTTTCCATAGGTCTGATCATTTGGAAATATATGATAATTGTCCCTTGTGTATAAAAGAGTTTTAATCTCTACCACATCAATCAGCTTGGATGTGTAATGGAAATGATATAGAGGTCAACACAAAGAACTTTCAAGCTTCTAAAACTTTGTCAAGCAGTGGTCTATACGTTTCTAATTAGCCAGACTCTTTACTATGTCATTATTAAGCATCGCCTACCAGAAAAGCATCAGCTTAGGAAGAAAGTGTGGGGGAGGGAGAGACATATGTATAGGTGTTACCCTGACAAAGGGCTGTGCATGACAGACAAATGGTTTCTGTTAGTAAAACACCTGCACAATGCACATATGTATCCCCCTTTTATTCATGTTATTTTTCATTACATAATCATTTTAATTACAAGAAGTCAACTCAAAGGAAGGGGGTGATTTATTAAAAAGTAATTTTACCCTAGGCCATAATCACTTCTAAAGAGCACGTAAACCCCCTATATAATTTCAGGCAACACGCCTAACTGTATACAGCTTTCTTAAGCAAATTGTTTTTTTATGGATCTATTGCAAAATTCCCTACCTGGAGAAACTGCCAGTAACAGCACTTCCTGTTGCAGGCTGACATTGCAAAGCTGCTATCAGGTCTATCAGATAGACAGCCCAAATGGCCAACTGCAAAAGCGCACATGGCAGGCTGACAATGCTGCTGCTCGATGCGAGGAAGTGGCTTGGCGTTGTCGCCCTAAAACAGGGAATGCTGTTACTGGCAGTTTCTCGAGCTAAGACATTTTGCAACATTCATAAAAAACAATTTGCTTAAGAAAACCGTATACAGTAGGACAAAACTGAAAAGTAGATTAAGGATTTCCATACACTTTAAATACTCCATAAGATACAAAGAAAGTACAAAAAGGCACATGCCAAGAAATGATTGCATATTTGAAATGAACATAAACTGAAAGTTAGTCCTTTAGTAAATTAGATAACCTTTTTGCCAGGCAGGAAGTGAAGTAACCTCTTCAGGGGACCCTCCAATTGTAGTAAAATCTGACAGGAATACTAATTCTTCTCCCCTTTATCCAAAGCTAAAAAACAAGTTTTAAATATAGATACACTTTCTTTTTTTGGCAAGATTATATAACAAAGTACAATGTATCTGTCTCCATGGTCCCATGGTAGCCAGAGCTCCAGTCCTCTTCTCTATCTCTCTGCAGAATGTTGGCAGGTACTCCCATGTAACCATGTACAATGCAGGACTAATGGCCACTGGCCCTGCACTTCTTGTAATGATGTAATTGAGTGGGGAAGTGAAAAGACCAGTCAGGGACCAGCAAGAAGAGGGGCTGGGATGTGTCATCACACCTGGTGCCACCATGCGATTTATCATGTCCACAATTTTTATTTTATTACTTCTTAGCCTTTTGGCTACAACCAAATGTAGTATCTGTTCTTATCAGTTTAATATCTGATTAGTCACCTATCTGGGTACCACATATTTAAGGGTTTTGTATAACAGGGAGCAGGAACAAGAGCTTCCTCTGTCCACTCCACACATTGACCTCCAGGACTGGTGCACCAAAAAAAACCCACTTGTGTTTCCATTTAACCCTTTTGCTGCCAGAGCGGGTTTTTTTTTTTACATACATGTTATAATCCACATTTGAGGCCTAAAAATGACATACCCTCCCCACCCACAGAATTATAAATTTGCTGAAAGGACAGATCCTGTAGAATAAAATGGTGGCAGTTGGAAATGTTCGTGTTGCATAATATTAGTGCAACTCTTTACCAAGCCCAACACAATTTAATACCCATTTTCTAAAATATAAAAGATGAGGTTGTGCTGAGTAAATGGATACCAAACATGCCAAGCTTAAAAATTGCGTGCGCCTGTGAAACAGTGAAAAATACAGCACCCCAAATTGTCCATATGCGATGCTTTAAAAGCCTGTACAGGTCATCAGTTTAGAGTTAACTATAAATATTGGCCCTAGAATTATTCCTTTCACTTTGCCGCATGCGGTGATACCTAACGTGTGTAGCAATTGACGTTTTTGGACGTAGATGCACCCAACGCCTGTTTGTGTTAGTATACGCATGTTCGGAGGGACGGGGAACTTAAACATTTTTTTTTGTGTTATTACATTTATTTTATTTAACTTTATTTTTTAAAACATTTTCATTGCTATCATTGTGAAAACACATTGGAGGTAACAGATTCTCTTTAAGGTGACATTAGGGATCTATTAGACCCCTAATGTCATCTTTCCACTGCAGATCATGCTTAATCAGCTTCTTCTCCAGCTTCTGTAGCCAGGGAATGACAGCTGAGAAGTGGCGCTTCCGGCTACATTCAGTGGAGAGGAGATCAGTGACTGGATGTTCAATGGTTTCTCTCTCTGCTACCTGCCAACACCCGCGATGCTGGTCCCGGGCCCACAGGAGGGTCAGCAGAGCCAGGGAAGCAAGGTGGGGGTGCTCTGTTTATCGGCCTGAGGAAGTGATCTGGCGACTTTCCAGCCTTCCAGTGTAAATCCAACAGTCAGCTTTATATAGGTAAACAGACTCTATTTACAGAGTCTGTTTACAGGGACCCACTGCCAGTGACATTTGGCATACATTGCTGGCAGCGAAAGGGTTACAGATTGAATTTCAAATTCTTCCCCTGTTGTCTCTGCTATGAAACGGTCTTCTCTGATTACAAATCTTCTCTGCATAACAGTTTCTACACGTGTAAAAATCTAACTTAATCCTTTCTTCTTAGGGGGATTTATCACACTGGGATAATTTGTTCTGGAGAATGGGAGCTTTTAATTATATCATTTTTGGATTCTCCTGAAAAATTCTTTAGCAGATATAACTTAGTTTATTCGTTTATTATCCTCTATCACTTTATACTGTATATTGTCCATTTCTACTAACTCTTTTATAGTTCACAAGATTTGGGATACTCAGCAATCTCCCCGGAAGGATCTTGAGGTCACCTTGCAGTGCAGAAGCTAGGGATATGGTAAGTATATAACTTTTTTACCCACAGGTCCTTCCCCCCCCCCCCCACACTATCTGCATTTTA
>NW_017306669.1:227197-242698 GCF_000935625.1 Nanorana parkeri | reverse complement strand
ACTACTATATATTTTTTTTTATCTAAATGTTTTTAATATTTTTTTTTAATTTTAATATTTTATAATAATAAAATCCATTCAAATCTTTGTGTGCAATGGATTTTTCATGGGTGGTATATTCAAAGTCTCCTGTTCCTTCCTGATAGTTAAAAAATACTTTTAAAATATTTTTTTTCCCGTTCCAAACATAAAGAAATCATATGAAAAAGCCCAGTAACGCATACATTAATGATGTCAGGAGTACATATGAGAATACCAACGTCATACATAAGAAGAGCGTAATAACACATAATACCAACGTCACACATAAGAAGAGTCTTGCATATTGTAATGATTTTGTCATGGTCTCAAAAGTCTGCTTATTTTAGCTGGATAAGCAGGCACTTTCGTGCTGTTGCCTACAACTTAACATACATACAGGGAACAGCAGTAAGATGTCTGGTGAGCAAATTATTTTCCATAGGTCTGATCATTTGGAAATATATGATAATTGTCCCTTGTGTATAAAAGAGTTTTAATCTCTACCACATCAATCAGCTTGGATGTGTAATGGAAATGATATAGAGGTCAACACAAAGAACTTTCAAGCTTCTAAAACTTTGTCAAGCAGTGGTCTATACGTTTCTAATTAGCCAGACTCTTTACTATGTCATTATTAAGCATCGCCTACCAGAAAAGCATCAGCTTAGGAAGAAAGTGTGGGGGAGGGAGAGACATATGTATAGGTGTTACCCTGACAAAGGGCTGTGCATGACAGACAAATGGTTTCTGTTAGTAAAACACCTGCACAATGCACATATGTATCCCCCTTTTATTCATGTTATTTTTCATTACATAATCATTTTAATTACAAGAAGTCAACTCAAAGGAAGGGGGTGATTTATTAAAAAGTAATTTTACCCTAGGCCATAATCACTTCTAAAGAGCACGTAAACCCCCTATATAATTTCAGGCAACACGCCTAACTGTATACAGCTTTCTTAAGCAAATTGTTTTTTTATGGATCTATTGCAAAATTCCCTACCTGGAGAAACTGCCAGTAACAGCACTTCCTGTTGCAGGCTGACATTGCAAAGCTGCTATCAGGTCTATCAGATAGACAGCCCAAATGGCCAACTGCAAAAGCGCACATGGCAGGCTGACAATGCTGCTGCTCGATGCGAGGAAGTGGCTTGGCGTTGTCGCCCTAAAACAGGGAATGCTGTTACTGGCAGTTTCTCGAGCTAAGACATTTTGCAACATTCATAAAAAACAATTTGCTTAAGAAAACCGTATACAGTAGGACAAAACTGAAAAGTAGATTAAGGATTTCCATACACTTTAAATACTCCATAAGATACAAAGAAAGTACAAAAAGGCACATGCCAAGAAATGATTGCATATTTGAAATGAACATAAACTGAAAGTTAGTCCTTTAGTAAATTAGATAACCTTTTTGCCAGGCAGGAAGTGAAGTAACCTCTTCAGGGGACCCTCCAATTGTAGTAAAATCTGACAGGAATACTAATTCTTCTCCCCTTTATCCAAAGCTAAAAAACAAGTTTTAAATATAGATACACTTTCTTTTTTTGGCAAGATTATATAACAAAGTACAATGTATCTGTCTCCATGGTCCCATGGTAGCCAGAGCTCCAGTCCTCTTCTCTATCTCTCTGCAGAATGTTGGCAGGTACTCCCATGTAACCATGTACAATGCAGGACTAATGGCCACTGGCCCTGCACTTCTTGTAATGATGTAATTGAGTGGGGAAGTGAAAAGACCAGTCAGGGACCAGCAAGAAGAGGGGCTGGGATGTGTCATCACACCTGGTGCCACCATGCGATTTATCATGTCCACAATTTTTATTTTATTACTTCTTAGCCTTTTGGCTACAACCAAATGTAGTATCTGTTCTTATCAGTTTAATATCTGATTAGTCACCTATCTGGGTACCACATATTTAAGGGTTTTGTATAACAGGGAGCAGGAACAAGAGCTTCCTCTGTCCACTCCACACATTGACCTCCAGGACTGGTGCACCAAAAAAAACCCACTTGTGTTTCCATTTAACCCTTTTGCTGCCAGAGCGGGTTTTTTTTTTTACATACATGTTATAATCCACATTTGAGGCCTAAAAATGACATACCCTCCCCACCCACAGAATTATAAATTTGCTGAAAGGACAGATCCTGTAGAATAAAATGGTGGCAGTTGGAAATGTTCGTGTTGCATAATATTAGTGCAACTCTTTACCAAGCCCAACACAATTTAATACCCATTTTCTAAAATATAAAAGATGAGGTTGTGCTGAGTAAATGGATACCAAACATGCCAAGCTTAAAAATTGCGTGCGCCTGTGAAACAGTGAAAAATACAGCACCCCAAATTGTCCATATGCGATGCTTTAAAAGCCTGTACAGGTCATCAGTTTAGAGTTAACTATAAATATTGGCCCTAGAATTATTCCTTTCACTTTGCCGCATGCGGTGATACCTAACGTGTGTAGCAATTGACGTTTTTGGACGTAGATGCACCCAACGCCTGTTTGTGTTAGTATACGCATGTTCGGAGGGACGGGGAACTTAAACATTTTTTTTTGTGTTATTACATTTATTTTATTTAACTTTATTTTTTAAAACATTTTCATTGCTATCATTGTGAAAACACATTGGAGGTAACAGATTCTCTTTAAGGTGACATTAGGGATCTATTAGACCCCTAATGTCATCTTTCCACTGCAGATCATGCTTAATCAGCTTCTTCTCCAGCTTCTGTAGCCAGGGAATGACAGCTGAGAAGTGGCGCTTCCGGCTACATTCAGTGGAGAGGAGATCAGTGACTGGATGTTCAATGGTTTCTCTCTCTGCTACCTGCCAACACCCGCGATGCTGGTCCCGGGCCCACAGGAGGGTCAGCAGAGCCAGGGAAGCAAGGTGGGGGTGCTCTGTTTATCGGCCTGAGGAAGTGATCTGGCGACTTTCCAGCCTTCCAGTGTAAATCCAACAGTCAGCTTTATATAGGTAAACAGACTCTATTTACAGAGTCTGTTTACAGGGACCCACTGCCAGTGACATTTGGCATACATTGCTGGCAGCGAAAGGGTTACAGATTGAATTTCAAATTCTTCCCCTGTTGTCTCTGCTATGAAACGGTCTTCTCTGATTACAAATCTTCTCTGCATAACAGTTTCTACACGTGTAAAAATCTAACTTAATCCTTTCTTCTTAGGGGGATTTATCACACTGGGATAATTTGTTCTGGAGAATGGGAGCTTTTAATTATATCATTTTTGGATTCTCCTGAAAAATTCTTTAGCAGATATAACTTAGTTTATTCGTTTATTATCCTCTATCACTTTATACTGTATATTGTCCATTTCTACTAACTCTTTTATAGTTCACAAGATTTGGGATACTCAGCAATCTCCCCGGAAGGATCTTGAGGTCACCTTGCAGTGCAGAAGCTAGTATTTTTCATATAAAAGAGGAAGACCTGCTGTAACAAGTGGACCTTGCCTTTTTAGTGCAAGTTCCACTTTCAGAAGTTATATATATTTTTTTTTTACTTGAATGGGAAACTGCAGGTGAGTAGATCTAAAATGCAGCATGCTGTACTTTTTCACAGGGCATCACAATGCAGTACAATAGAGCATCTACTGACAATAATATGTTTTCTTGTAGAGCCAAAGGAATGTGAATAAGCCTATGGGTAAAACATGTGAGAGGTTGTAGCAGTTTGGGGGTGTGCAGTGCTGGTATTGCTTTATACCAGGGGTCCTCAAACTTTTTAAACATGGGGCCAGTTCACTGTCCCTCAGACATTGCTGGGGGCTGGATCATAGCTTGCAAAACAGGGGGGCGTGGCTGTGGTGCCGCACCACCACGCCCCCTCCCGTCCCAGAACAAAAGGTTTTTTTTACATTATGTTAGAAAACATTTATATTATCACCCAATTTTTTTGTAAAATATAAAAGTCGGGGTCACGTCGGGTAAATAGACACCAAACATGTCAAGCTTACAAATTGCACGCACTCGCAAAATCACAAAAAAACACCATACCCAAAACTGACCATAGGCGACGCTTTAAAAGCTTTTACCGCTCATCAGTTCAGTGTTATCAGTGATTGATCACCCTAAAATTATTGCTCTCACTGCAACGTTCGCGGCGATATGTAACATGTACGGCGTAATCGTCGTTTTCGCAGGTATGCGCACCTGACGCATGTTTGCATGCGTGTATGTATGGGGGTACTTTAAAAAAATATATTTGTTTTTTTAAATTCTTTTTTATGTGTAACTTTAAAACATTTTTTGGGAAACTTAAATATCTTTTCCCCCCTTTTTTTTTCACCTAACTTTATTGCTATCACATAGTGGGCTAAGAAACCCCTCCTATGTGATAGCAAAAGATGTGACAGGTCCTATTTATGGAGACATCAGGGGTCTCCAAGACCCCTAATGTCACCTAGGACCCCCGAAGAAGCTGATGAAGTGGAGGTCTGCTTCATCAGCTTCTCTCCAGCGTCTAAAGCTGGAGAGTGACACAAGAATGCGGAAGTGATGTAATATACATCACTTCCGCATTCTTACAGCGGAGAGGGGACCGGAGGGAGTTCGTGTACCGACCTCCCTCTGATCCCCTGTCAGAGTGGCACTGTGCTGGTCCCGAGCTCGCACCGGAGCCCGGGATCAGCGCGACAACGGGAGGAGGGGCCGCTGAGGGAGGGAGGGGGGTACACACGGGCCGACCGACCATACAAGCGATCCGCCGGCACAGTGCCGGCACAGTTTACAAAATCAACACAGCATCATAAGGATTCTTATTTTAAAAACGTGACAGTTATTTGAAAATTAAAGTCACATGACTATAAGAAAGATCCTTATCCTTTGTTTAATCCCTTCATGACTGCGTCGCCAGCATCGGGGCTGTTTAAACAGATAGCCGCCGGGACTCTGTTTAAACTTGTAAAGCCGACTGTCGGTGGCCCGTGACCGGCGTCCTTGGTGTCCGCAGGGAGCTGGGGAGGAGGTCAACGAATTTCCGTTCATCGATCCCCTCCCCGTTCCATGGGACCGCATCACTTCCAGATTGCATCACTTCCGGTCCCTGGGCTGTCAGTTCTGGGCTCCTGCAGCCCAGCTATAAGCTATTGAAGTGCGATCTGCGCTTCTCTCCGGTGTTCTGTTTTCCCTCTCGTGTGCACGCTGAGTGCCGCACACGAGAGGGGGGAGGGGGAGGACGTCTTAAGACGTCCTCCCGCTCCTAGCAGACTTCCGTCCGGCCGTTCAAAAGCGGCCATGGACGGAAGGTGGTTAAAGTAGCATTAACTCAAACTTTTTAAATAATGAATCCAGATCAAACAAATATACATTGCCCAGCAGGGCATTTCTTTACGTTTTTGCCTAAGCACACACAGCCATCATGTTTCAGAACAGCTGGCTCCAACCTTTTTGAACTTTCTGTCAAGTACTAGATCACAAGGGACAGGTCAATCTCCAGCAGCTGTCCATCTACTAGCTTAGAGAACGGAGAAAGGCAGAGGAGGGATTTGCCTTGCTGTACCTGTGTGTTTATGGAGACACACACAGCTTACTAGCACACACAAGGGTGGCTCCATAGGACCCTGGAAGTGAAAGGAGCCGTCCTAAACAGCCTACCAGGACCAGTGCTCAGGGAACCAGCTGATTCTGCAGTAAACTAAAACTTTTTAAATGTCAAGTAGCAACATCCATTGCAAGAGATTTTATCAACATTTTGAAATAGCTTAAAAACATTTTGCCTGTAATATCACTTTATGCCTAATGCCTAATGCTTGACAAGTTATCTAGTGAGAACAAGAACTAACACAAACAGGTATGCAAAATGAATGAATAGAAAATCAATCTTATAGCTATATTTATTTGAATGTTTGTTGTGCACTTATGATTGATGCAGACTTGCAAAGTATCTGACATATGAATACCAGCATAATCATTTCATCTATTGTAGCTATGTTAGGAACAGCAAACTACAATGTAGCCATTGTGTTTGTAACCAAGCTGATCTCTAGGCAGATATAAAAAGACACAAATGAATGCAGTTTTTTTATTCTTAACCAGTCGTTAGCACTGGGCATGCTACAAAAGCCCCCAAAAATACTTTACTGAATTAGAAATGTGTTGTCAGCAATTCTCAGCTGTCAAAATGACAGCATGGAAATGCTGTGTAAAAATAGCAGTTGTAGTAGGATAATCTAACACAATGTTTATAAACGCAGTATCTACACTGTTTCATTTTTGTACAGATCAAATGTATAAACGTTGATCTGTATATGATGTCACTTTAAGCAGCCTGAAATATATATATATAAAAAAAAATCAAAATGTATGCCTCTTTAACCACTTGCTGACCGGGGTGTTAAACCCCTTCCTGCCCAGTATTTATTATTCAGCGCTGCAGTACTTTGACATTTATTCTGTCATGCAACGCTGTACTGAAATTAATTTGATATTTTTTAGGGAGAGATAGAGCTTTCTTTTGGTGGTATTTAATCACTACTGGGGTTTTTATTTTTTACTATATAATAAAAAAAGTTCTGAAAATTTTGAAAAACAAACGGGTTTCCCTACGTTATGATATAAAACATTTATTATTACCCAATTTTTTGGTAAAATAAAAAAGTCAGGGTCACGTTGGGTAAATAGACACCAAACATGTCAAGCTTTAAAATTGCGTGCGTCCGTAAAGGCGCAAAAAATGACCATGCCTAAAATTGGCCAGGAACAACACTTTAAAAGCTTTTAGCGCTCATCATTTTACTGTAATCAGTGATTGATGGGCCTAAAATTATTGCTCTCACTGCGACGGTCGTGGTGATATGTATCATGTGTGGCGTAATCGTTGTTTGAGACTGTCATTTTTTTTTTAAATCTTTTTTTTAAAACTTTTGCGCGCGCCCGCAGATAACAAAATTACGTACAATTGCGTGACCCCGCCGGGAAGGATCCGCTGTCCGCCCGTTTTTTTACAATGGCAAGGGGTTAACCACTTTTTAACCCTTGTGGCCCTCCAGCTGTGCTTTTACTTCGAATCCCAACATGCCTCTTGAAGTCATGCCTGTAACTGTCAGTCATGCAATGCCTCTGTGTGACTTATAGTTCCAGAACAGCTGGAGGGCCAGAGTTGCCCACCCCTGGTTTACCATAATTGGCCCCATTTAACATTTTCTTCCCCTTCTCTCCCTAACTTTTTTTTTCTTCATTTTTTGGTTTATTTTTCTAACCATTAATATTTCAACTTTTTTCATCTTGTCCAATACTGTTTTTAGTGTTGCATAAAAAAAGAGCTAAGTGAAAAAAAAAAGTTTGATTTACTGTAATTTTAAACAGAACAAATGATAGCATTCAATTTTGACTTTTAATCTACAGCAACATTTTTTTTTAACAAACATTGAAGAAATTAGAAAACAAATATTTTTTTTTTGTTTTTTTATAAAAAATTAAATAATTTTTGCAAGGCAATTTCTTTAAAAAATAGCCTTTTTTCCCCTAAAAAATGAAATACCTGAATTTAACTTGGTATCAGCCTTTTTTCAGTCCCTGTATAGTGCGAGAGGAAAAAAGCATAACAAAGAACCAATCAGTTCATGTGTTTAAAAGAAGCATGCTGACAGGAGGAGAAAGGAGACGAGCTCATTACTGTGTCATGTCTTCTTTCACTATCCACTCACAGGTTGGGGTGGATCCAGGTGGACCTGGGCTCAGAGCAAGTGCGTTGAATAATGCTGGCCATTAGACTGACATTCAGCAGCAGAAAAAATACTCTGGGGGAAATCTCTAGATTGAAACTGAATATTGCAGCAGAAGCTGTTTTTCCCCCTTCATATTATCATTTAATGGGCTATTCCTTTTTATGTTATTTTTGGCTGCAGTTCTGTTTTTAATTGTTTTGCCTTTAAATCCCTAATTAACCATTAGGTAATCCTAAATAGGCAAAATTAATGCCTTTTCCCCTATTACTATTTTGTTACCTTTTTTTCCACTGTAACGGTTATATGCAAACTTTGTTATGTTTGTGTAGCATCACATAAAAATTGCTGGTCCATATAGTGCAAGTACTGAAGTGATTATATTTTGTTTAATGCAAAGCTGTATATCTTAGTGATGATCAAATCAGGAGAATCTTTGATTTATAAAATGTTGGCTGAGCCTGTAGATCTGCCTGTAATCTGCAGAATCACACACAGTTCAAGAATCCATGTAGACTCAATTAATGTGATGTGTATCTGCAGACTGAATAAATATGCATGCTATATTTAGGTAACTTAAACAATTTGTAATTTGATCATTAACCTGATTTGCAAACTGGTGTCCTCGCTAACAGTAGACCTCACACTGTTTGCATATTTCTGTGAAGTGTAATTGTGAAATTAGTGTGAGCACAGCACCCTCTACAGGACTTCTATAAAACTACTACAACCTTTTGGCTAAGAGCAAATGTAGTATCTGTTCTTATAGTGTTCTGGCCTTATGGCAGGAATGGCTAGCTGCAGAGTATTCTGCCTAAGATGGTGAGGGTCCTAAAGGATCCTGGCCGTGGGAAGGAACCAAATTGAGTGTCTGCTCACCTAAGAGTGGGATCGGGAGTACTTTCCTAGTGTCTGGAATCTGGTAAGCAAAACACATGACAAACGCACTCATCAATTCGTCACCAGCTTGACAGCAAGGTGCACACGGAATGGGCTTTAAACAGTCAAACAGCAAAAAGTTTTCCTGGCACATTCACAAGCCAGCATGTAAAAAAACTTGTCTCACACTAAGGTTAAAAACCGAGGTTTGGATACACGTCTTCTGCAGAAAATGTGAAAGCCGCACAGCCGCGCCAAGGCACCTCTTATAGTGCAGTTCTAACTCTAAACTATGAGAGTCTCCATCTTGGAGCACATGTGGCAAAAGATAAAATTGGGTGCAGGTTTGTCAGGAGGAAGCCCAACGGCACAGAGACGCACAAAGGATCCCGCACATCACAATGGCAGCTGAGACCCCCCATGCATCACTGCACCAAATCAGTCAAGCAAAACACATGACAAACGCACTCATCAATTTGTCACCAGCTTTACAGCAAGGTGCACACGGAATGGGCTTTAAAAAGTCAAACAGCAAAAAGCAAACAGCACTTTTTGCTGGAATCTGGTAAGTCCCAGTGCTGCCTGATTTGAACAGGTCTACGTGGTCTGGTCATTAGCTACTGAGGCAGAGAGACCATGGTGTCAAGTGCCCCCTTGGAGTGGCGCCCTGGGGGTGCTCGAGTAACATTGTAGGTTTGGGACCAAACTGTGTGAAAGGCACTCGGGCCATTACAACATTTGTTTTTCTGCACTAAGCCTCTTGGGCTAGGCCTTGTGGCTAAGACCAGGGGTAATTTTTTTGCTACTCCCGCACTGCAAGGGTTAACTGCTCATTTTTGTCTAGGTGCTAAAGAAAAAAGTTTTACTCACCCGAACTGTGAAGATGTCTGGCTGCTACTCCAGTCCCTGAAGCCCATCTCCTCCTCCATTTCAGTGATGGATTGTCTCTCGGTGTCCTCGCGTCCTATAAACGATGTATAAAATGTGATGACTCAAGGATACTTAGACCGCTGCAGTGGAGGGAGAGAGAGGCTCCAGCAGCTCTGAGGATCGGGTGATTATCACTTTTTTTGTAAAGGTTTAATGTACAAAAAAAATCAGACCTGAACATTTTTCTCTAACACACCACACTGCAACACACAGATCACATCTGTGTACTTTGTTACACTGAAACCCACATGCATCGTGGTGAATTTGCAAGGTGCATTGGAGTGCCATTTCAAAATAAATGGCAGCACAACACACCACCAATCAATGTGTTTAACCACATTGTGTTAACAGCAACATATCATCATAGTTAGTGGGCCTTTATTCTGGATGCTTTCACTCAGTATAAACATACTCCGTGATGTGCTGCAAGTGTTCTTTTTCGGTGACAGACTGTCATTAAAGCAAACCTAAAGTCAATAATATATAGCCCTATCTCTCCTCTAAAAAACAATATATAATATGTGTGGGTGCACTTTGTAAGAAAGTATATTACTGACGTGGAATCACACAGCAAAAATGTAAACAGTGCGTCAGTCATTAACAAACAGAAACTAAAAACAAGCTCAGTCATGAAGGGATTAAATGTAATTTCTTTTCTTTATAAATGTCATTTTTGCTGCAGCAGGTTCTATACATCATACAGATGTGCCACTTTACAAGCAGTTTTACGGCCCCCATTTATGATATTTAAAGGAATTGTTAATTTTTTTGTTTCTCTTTAAGTAATGTTAAAATCACTTCTCCTTTAAAAATTGTATTTTTTAAAAGTCTTTTTTAATTGATACATGTCCCCCAGGGCAGTACCTGGATCCCCATACTCTTTTGTATAGCCAATAACTTGCATATAAGCCTTCAAAATGGGGACATTTGATTTTACGAGTTCTGGTCACATAGACTTTCATTGAGTTCTTAGTTCTAGTAAGAACTTTTTCCCTGTTCTAAAGTTCTTGTTAGAACCGAACTCAGGTGTGTTCAACCCTTCACTATATAATACCCAATTCTTTGTAAAATGTAAAAGATGAGATTATGCTGCGTAAATAGATACCCAACATGGCAAGTTTCAAAATAGTGAAAAATTTGTAAAACAAATACGGTAGCCAAAATTGACGTTTTAAAAGCCTGTACAGGTCATCAGTTTAGAGTTAACCATGAATATTTGTCCTAGAATTATGCCTCTCATTCTGGCACATGCGGCGATACCTAACATGTGTGGCACCTCATTTTCGTATGTAGGCACACCCAACGTGTAATTGCATTAGGATGCGTGGGTTTCAAAAATAGTTTTTGGGTGTTTTTGAATTTATTTTATTTTTTTAACTTAATCTCATTTCCAACAAGCCCCCTATGTGAAAGCACATTGGAGGTGACAGGTTCTCTCTAAGGTGACATTAGGGGTCTATTAGGCCCCCAATGTCATGTTTCTACTTCAGTTAAGCTCATCAAGCACAGATCATGCTTAATCGCCTTCTTCCCCGGGTTCTCTAGCCAGGGAATGACAGCTCAGTAGCCGGAAGTGATGCAATCAGCATTGCTTCTGACTTCATTCAACAGGGAGGAGATGAGCCAATGGACCTTTGCTGGTCTCTCTCTCTCTCTCTCTCTGCTACCCACCAACACCCGAGATGCTGGTCCCGGGCCCCCAGGAGGGGCATCGGAGCTAGGGAAGCAAGGAGAGGGGATGTTGGGGTTTCTCTGTCGACTGGTCCCTGGAAGCGATCTGGCAGCAGTTCAGCCACCAGAATCACTTTTAGTGTAAAGCCAACAGTTGGCTTTACACAGGTAAACAACTATAGCCGCCGGGAGTCTGTTTACAGGGGCCTGCCGCCAACGCCGTATGCCTTGCGTCACTGGAAGCAAAAGGGTTAAACAGCGTGCATTTAAAAAATATGTTTACTAATGTATTAATGATTGCAGAGCTTCATTAATTTGTGTCTTTTATATCTGCCTAGAGTTTAGCTTTAAACAGTTATATCATTTTCTGCATTCCGCTTTTTGGCTCAAAACACCAAGACAGAAAAAACGATAGAACACACTTTTTTGTCAAATATTTTTTGATGTGTACAAAATCGTGTGACAACAAAGGTTTGTGGTCATGGGGCTGGTATAATAAATGTGATCTGGGGGCACACAATACGCACCTGTCTCCAGTTCTCTTGCACTTTCATAAACCTGCCCAAAAGAAGCTGGTGTGTAAAAAATGGCAACATCTACTACTTAAATGATGCATGTGGTAAATCCAGATTTATCTTGGGGAGATGTTAATCTAATTTGTCTGCCATGTGTTAGAGTAAGGTTACATTATGCAGCAGATGGTTTCTCCCCCACACTGTAACACAGTTTAGGTGTTGTTTACACATTTATCTTGTAGGCATCAGTGAAGAAAGAAAAGGAAATGTATTTAAGATTTGTATACAATAAAAGAGGAAGCTGCAGATCACAGATGTTTTAGAATATTTTGTAGCAGAACATGCCAGTAATTTAATCCTTCTTTTATTCTGCATACCAACTCTAATATTAAAAATGACAATAGGGCCACTCAAAATTTAATGTCAGCCTCTAATCAGGAAATTATCCCTTCCAAAATTTCTTTTGGAGCCTATTGAAGAGGCTTGTTTGCTGGCATCTAATATTGAAAAAATGGCAATAATGAGAATGTTTTATTTTTACCTGTTAGAGTGGAGTTAGTTTAGAGTAAACAGCGAATTATGCCCATATAATTATTGCTCTCAATACCTAACCTGCGGTGCAATTGCCGTTTATGTACACGTGCATGCCATATGTGCACATGTTTATTCACATGCAGATGACCAGGATGGCAGGGTTGGTTTAAATTTTTAAAATGTTTAATTTATTTTATTATTTGAAATAAATATACTTTTCTCACTTAACTTTATTTCTATCACAAAGGGACTAACAACCCCCTATGTGATAGCATTCTCTTTATGGAGAAATCAGGGGTCTATTAGATGCCTGATTTCTCCCCTGGCCGCCAATAGAGATGATCAGGAATGTGCTTGATCTTCTGTTTACCCGGCTCTTCAGTTGGGTTTGTGACAGCTCTGAAGCAGGAAGTAGCAGTAGTAAATGTGATCTTGGTATAACCACTTTGGAATGACTTGTATATATATGCACAGCGGTCCTGGTTAAAGTGTATTTCCACTTTTGCAGTCAAATTTGAGAAAACTCCTCTATATGTTTGTCATGTGGTCCTATTCACACAGCATACCTAAAAATATTTTGTTACAATTATTTCTTACCTTTTAGCCTTCATTCACACCTGAGCGACATCAAATATGTGCTTTTTGGTAGCACTTTTTTTTGGCATATCTTTATGTGTGTCTTACACGTGTACATAAAGTTGCACATTTTTGTGAGCAGATTGTGGCACACTAATGTGAACGGGCATACGTG
Source organism: Nanorana parkeri (assembly GCF_000935625.1). Taxonomy (NCBI): domain Eukaryota; kingdom Metazoa; phylum Chordata; class Amphibia; order Anura; family Dicroglossidae; genus Nanorana; species Nanorana parkeri. The sequence goes on along the minus strand of NW_017306669.1, from coordinate 229,712 downwards.
CATAAATTGCACATAAAACTGTGCAAAAATGCAACCAACTTGTGTTTTTTGAGCGTTTCTATTGAAGTCTATGGGGCCAAGAAGCACAGAATCTGCCAAAAAGAAGCTCATTTACTTTTTTCCCAGTGACGGGCGTTTTGCTACAAGCGACAAAACAGATGTGACCATGACCACAGAAATGATTGGTATTTTTTGGGGGTGTTTTCTTTAGCATTTTTTGATTTGGAAAAAACACTACAAAACGCTTAGTGTGAATGAGGGCTTAGATATTTCTTTGGTGAAGGCATTTGTGCAGATTGCAAGATACTCTAAACAGTTTGAAGGTGAAAGTAGAGGGTCAAACTGAGGGACAGACTGACCTTCCTCTCATTAACACGCAATGCTTCTAAAGGGGTTATCCACTAAAGAGCCGAGGGATATAGCCGATCCTTCGTCTAATTCTTCGGCTCACTTCAGCTGCGGACTGTTCACAACCCAAGGGCTGCTATATGGGCTATTCACAATAGCCAGTAAAGCAACCGAAGACAGCCAAAGAGCTCAGCCGAGCCAAAACATATGCGTTCGGCTCGGCTGAGCCGTAGACACAGTAAAATGTAAACAAATAGTAGTTTAAAAAAACGACGCAGGGTCCCCCTCCCAATTTAGTGAATGAGTAGGGGTACAAGCACACCTTACTCATTCACAAGGGGGGGCAACATCTGTCAGCAAATAAGCCCCTCTGCCCGCAGACCCCCACAACTACCGGGTAAGGGTTGTGGGGAAGAGGCCCTTGTCCTCATCGGCATGGTGAGAAGGTGTTTTTCCAGGGAGGACCCCTGGAAAAACACCCAATGCCAAGGGCATGTGGCCTGGTATGGCACAAGTGTTTGTGTGTGTGTGGGGGGGGGGCTAGCCCCTCCCCCCTCCCTTTTTTGCCCTTTCTCCCTTTTTAGTGCCTGGATTAAGGTTCTGGTGGAAAATTGTACTGTTCGAACAGTTCGGAGTGAACTGCCATACGCTGGCCTCAGCCAATCCAGATGTTGGATCCACTGAGGTGAACGTGTTCTTCACTTCGGCTCAGCTGAACTGTTCGGCTGAACTGAAGTGAACCGAAGGGAGCTGAAGCCAGCCAATGTGCGGCTGAAATCAGCCATACTCAGCTGAAGTGAATAGCCTTCACTTTGGGTCGGTTATTCACTGGGCTGCCTGCGGCAGCTTAGTGAATAGCCCCCTAAGTCTTTATTCCTTTGTTAGGACAGCAGTTCAAATCTAGTTTACAACTGATAATCTGCCAGCACAGTACAGACAAGGTTAGTTAGAGTAAACATAACTTCCCGAAGCGCCCTCCTTAAAAACATAATTTTTTCAGGTTATGCAATGTGAATAAGAACATGTAAAAAATATAGAATAGATGTTATCCCAATTTGACTGCAAAAATGGATATACACTTTAAAACTGATCTCTAGATAGATATAAAATACAAATTAATGCAGCTTAAGTGTGTTTTTTTTTAAATGTAAGCAGCATAAGTACTTACATCTGACCTGATATCATGCTCCTGCAGTCCCTATACAGCAGGGCTGAAGTGTGAGATGAAGTAGCAGCAGATGGAGCCAATTATTTAATGGGCTGACACGAAGCATCAACCGAAAAGAAGTCGCACGACAAAATGTGTCGGTGGGCAGCTACACGGTGACGTCACTTACGAGACATTAGGCAGTATGGAGCTTTTGCGGGGAGGATCGAAGAAACATTTGATGGTATTATCCAGCTGATGTCAATCTTCTATACAACCAAATACTACTTTGGGAAGAAAGAAGGATTGTTATATAAGCGATCGCATCTTTGTTGTTTGTGAGTGTTTTTACCTTGTTTTAATAAATGATTTGTGTTACTGGATTACGCTATAGATGTTCTTAATGTTTTATGAGCTTTCTGGTGAGTATAAGAGAAGAGGAGTGTGGATACAAGAGCAGAGCCTTGGTGGATGGATATTCATTAACACTTTGAGCGCTTTATGACCATTGTTTCTCTAATGGTCCATCATATTTGGTAAGTGCAGTCTATGTAATTTGGGTGACACATGTATTGGGAGAGGTGCCACTTGAGAATATTTTATGTACACCTCTATCAAGAGATTTGTTTTTACACTTTTCACTGGATGCACTGATAACTTCTGGTTTCTTCAAATTGATTGGCGCTAATGGAGACACCTATGTTTTGCACTTTAAGGACTGTATCTGAAATGACAACTGGAGTTTTAATGGGATTTGTATGTAGTTATTTTATGTACTGATTTTAGCCCTGGGCACTATATATTATTGACAAGAAACATGCTTGTAAAAGGGCACACTACTGGCCAACTCTATTTCTCTCAGTTGTAAGGGGTCTGAGACTTTGTTTACAAAAACAGGAATCTGTAACTTTGCAGAGACACAGTCACAGTCTCCACCCCAAGTCAAGCAATTCATGCACAGGCTTTTTATTTTTTGCCATAGCAAAACATTGTAGGTATTTTAAACCAACCCCACGACCC
>NW_017306669.1:212725-227148 GCF_000935625.1 Nanorana parkeri | reverse complement strand
CCCCCCACGCTATACACAAATAAAAATACAAATACTTTAAAAGCAGTCAAATCACTTAGGAGTGGATTAACTGTGCTAACGCACTTCAAGAAGAGTTACAACCTTACCATTTGCGTACTCACAGCAGGCACTGGTCTCCATGCTCTCTAAGTGAGCATATTACTTGACATGAAGATTCTGCACACAACTTTTGATCAAACACATTTATGATTTACCTGGACCTGTAATCAGTGGATCACAGCAAATAAGACAATAGATGTGTTCAATAATCTAAAAAGCTTTCTGTGCTTACTTGCATATTATGGAAAAAGCTTCCCCCCCAACAAAATTTATGGTCATGGACGGAGCGCTGCCTGTTAATTACAGGCAGCGCTGCATCCAGCTTTTGACAGCTAAGTTAGGTTACACAGTAGCGGGCTTCCCCACATCTTGTGTAACCTAACATAGTGAGGCAAGAGCTGCAACAGTATCTACTCTATGTTAGAGGGTTGAGGGTTTGGAAGGTACTGCACGTCACTGCCTAGCAGAAGTGATGAAAGGCTATAGCTTTTACGGTATAACAACAAAAAGTATATGCAGGATATTTAAATGCGTGTGCTAAACCTTTAATTAATTGAAAACCTTTTAGATTATAAAAATGTGCAGTTAGTGCATTGTAATGAAAATGCCGCATGTCTTTAGAGAACTGACCACTATAGCTCTCTGAATTCAACAGCTATGCTGAGTGCCTAAATGGGATCATTATCCTGAGTGAGTCACTCTAAGACCGTCATAAGTAGTAGTTTAAAATATTCAAATAGAAAAGGAAATTACATGTTTGTATGCTGATCATTTTGACCCTACAGATCCATGGGTTTCTAAATATTTCTACATATAATGTAAATTGAACTGATAACTTTCTTGTGACGCTTCCGGTGCACATGTTCACTGATGGAACCGGTGGTGTAGTGTTTTGTTCTTTGAGCATAAATCACAGTATGAGGTTTGATGTTATCTATTAATTGATTTGTACAGATAATAGTGAGCAAAGGGGAGGAGATGACTCAACATCTACCACACAACAAGATGACACAAGTTCCAGTTGCTTAATCATTATTTTTCTTTGTGAATGTCTTTGCAATGCGATGAACCAACACTACTATTAACATATGTTGGATGGCAGTATTGTAACTACCGTAGTTGTGGATGTTGGTTGTACTACACATGCTCCAAAAAAGTTGTCTAAATACTTTAATACACTTTGCTCCTCTTCCTCTCCATCAGCTCTCTGACTGCATTTACCGGCAATTCCCAGCTGTTGTTTTGAACGGTTTCTATTAGAGTTATCACGTAACAATTATATTATTGCTTCATTGTAAATTCTCTAATTCACTCATAGTAGATCAAAGGGGTGACCTTTGATTTGCATATGATGTCAGTTTAAGCAACCTTGCAGGTAAAAAAAACCCAATATAATAATAAACTGCGTTCCCGATTAACCCTTTGTTAGCCCAAGTAAGTCCCAGTGAACTCCTTCCTTCCCTTCTCCCGTTAGCTATTATTTTGCTGCTGATGTTTTAAACTGTTTTTGTTTTTTTTTGGCTTTGCATTATATTGGAACTAAACTGTGTGTCCTTTTATTTTGTAGACCGCTGCGCAAACTGTTGGTGGTATATGAATCCTGAATAATAATAATAACAACAATTGAGATTTTAGAGATTGGGTTTAGCTATATTTTAATACAATACTTTTTGCAATCCAGGAATGGCTGCCCCATTTCAGACAAGGGATACCGTGCACTGCATAAAACATAAGAAAACAAACACGGGGCGCCTTTCCTGGTGCAATGAAACCTTTTAGGCCCCGTTCACATGTAGCGACGTATCGCGCGATTTCCGCCGCGATATCGCGCATTTTTGCCGCGCGATATCGCAAGAAGTCGCCGGCCAATGCTATTCAATGGAGCTGTCTTAACTCCATGTCGCGCGTCGCTCGTCGCAGTCGCTGCAAAGGTATGTCGCTACATGTGAACGGGGCTTTAATCAGTTAAAACATATACAAAACTATATATGTACTCATAAGGAGAGCAAGGAAATAAGCAGCAATTGATATACAGGTGAAACTCGAATAATTAGAATATCGTGCAAAAGTTCATTTATTTCACTAATGCAACTTAAAAGGTGAAACTAATATATGAGATAGACTCATTACATGCAAAGCAAGATCACGGTTCAAGCCGTGATTTGTCATAATTGTGATGATTATGGCTTACAGCTCATGAAAACCCCAAATCCACAATCTCAGAAAATGGGGGGATGAACGAGCCCTAGGTGAGCCCCCCCCCCCCCCCTCATGGAACTGCAGTGATTAGTAGTTTTCCCTTCCCCCATCTTGTTTGCTTTTCCCGATCTTTTTCTGCTTTTTACCTGACAGGTGATTGGTTCTCTACAGTATCCAGGCAGACTACTGTTTTAGGTGGGAAGATTCTCTTGGCCTCTGATTGGCTGAAGTCTGTATCCAGGCAAACTCACTGTTTTAGGCGGGAAAATTATTTTTCTTTGATGGCCTCTGATTGGCTGAAGACCCCTTTTTAAACCAGGCGCTGCTGCGATCCTCTCACCTTTTCCAGCTGTCATCCAGATGAGCTTTGGGAGCTATAATACATTGAGCTATAATACAAAGCTCTCTGGTGGCACTGGTGGAACATGGAAGGCTTGTGGCAGTGCTTGGCTCAGCGGGCGGGAGAAGCTGATGGTCTACAGTTTGTCCAGAGATGCCTCGGTATCATCGCTGTGGAAGGAGGTTCCCTTCGGATCGTGGAGCTGGGTCTGCTACAGGTACACCTGCCACGGAGCTATACACCGGGACGGAGTCGGCGGTGTGCGGCAGGGACGCCGTCAACGGAGGAGGTGCAGGGCATACTCGCCTTCTCCGCTACGTCTTGCACCCAGAAGACCCAGGGCAGATCCTTTCCCCATTGTCAGGGAGCACCTCCCTTTGATCGGGCCTCTTCCAGCAGGGTAGGGACCAGCGGCTCTGCCCACACTGATGCAGCATCTCCTGGACAACCTTCTCTGCTCCAAGAGCCTATGGGATCAAGCTGACATCCTCTTGCTGAAGCCTAGCCTGTCCCTTCACTAATCTCTACAGCACCTTCTTCTGTTCCACTTGCATCTAGTGAGAATCCTAATGTTCATTTTAACTCTTTAATGGATCAGTTCCGTTTGTTTCTAGAGAGTAGAGGTTGCCAATACATCTCCTGTAGTCTCTTCATCGCCTGCTTGGATTCCTGTCACTTCTTCTTTGTCTGCTACTATTTCTTCTTCTGCTATTGTTTCTTCTGTTAATTCATGTGTGTCCCCTGTGATTTCTGTTAGAACTGATATTCCTGAGATTTTTTTTAAAGGGAAGCTTTAGCTTATAATTTGTGTGCCGCCCCAATAGGGGGCATAGAATATGAGATGCATAGCCTCAGTTAATATTAGCATTGTTATATAGGTTAGAATTTATATAGTGTGATTTGCCTAACTATTTTCTCATAGCTAAATCCATGTGTTATCCTATGCTGCCATCTAGTGGCCTTTTGTTGTAACAAACATGCTTTCTGTGACGACGTATTTCCCCCTAGTGTACGCCCCTTCCTTCTTCCTGTGTGCAGTACTTCCTGCCACAGTTAAAAGCCACATGTAACAAGGACACACATGTCATCTGCACAGTACGTAGGAAAGGCATCATTTTCTGACCGCACAATACTATCACCATTCATCTGCTGTTCCTGTTATCTGCTGTAACCCCTGATGTTAAAGAATAAACACCTCTTTTGAATGAATCGGCATTGACGAGTTCAGCTATCTGACGAGGATTGTCCGCAATGAGTATATCTGCTTATACAGGCCAGGCATAGAGGTCTCAGCAAGGGATATATTTTGCTAAAACAACAATCGGAGTCAGAATAATTTGTCTCCGTTAGGTTTTCACTTATCAGCCACTTTAAAAGAAAATATTTGTAAGGGGGAATATGTAGATATTTTGTCCCTACTCCCATGTTCTAAAGAATTTTTGTCCAGACCTGAAAAAAAGGTTGAGGACGGTTCTGAGGCTGACAGGCGGCGGCCTGTGCCTAGGACTTTTAACAACTAGTTACAGGCACTTTGTGTCTTTGCCAGTGTTTTGGGTGAAAAACATCCTGATTTATGTAGTGGCCTTTTTCAGCATGTAGCTTTTGTTCTTGAGGCCTACAAAGGTTTGGAGGTCTGGGCGGGTTCAACTATGACGAGTCTTTTTGTCAAAAGTTGTCAGTTCATAACATTTTTATATGGGGAGTTAAAGATGTAGGTCTCTGGTTAAATCTGCTTCTTCCACAGAGAACTCCAGCAGTTAAACCTTTGCCAGCCCAAACTTCCAACCCTTTGATTCAAAAGGTTTATGCTTTACATTTAATGAAAGCCAGTGCAAATGGCCACATACCTGTCGTTACAGACATGAATGTGCTTTTTGCGGTGGTTCTCACCCTGTTTTTATCGCTATTTTAAGAAAATCAGCACACCTGGCCAACCAGTGAAGTGCAGTCCCCGATGATGCTGGAAAAACTATTGCAGTTTCTTCTCATTTACCCAGACCAGCAGAAGGCCAGCCTCTTATTTGAGGGTCTTTTAACTAGTTTTTCTTTACCCAATTTTTCTGGTCCTGGTTGTGTCTGGGTCAGGGGCGGACTGACCATTCGGGCACTCGAGCACGGACCGAGGGCCCGCGGCCAGGACGGGGCCCGTCACTGTCCCTCCTTCCCCTCCAGCTCTCTTTTTACCTGCTTCCAGCCCCACAGCATGTGTCCGTGCCCACCAGACCCTGCGGTCGGTTTACACAGTCTCACCTGACAGCCGCAGTTGCAGACGAGTGTGATGATCTCTGTGCATGGATGTCTCCTACAGTTGCGTGAGGTGAGAGGGGGAGGGGGTTTGGCAGAGAAGTGCTGTGCGGGAAAGTGAAAGTGAGATTCGGTCTCGGCTTCTGCCTCACAGACCTCACAGCAGCCGACCAAGTCTCTGCCTGTAAACAATGCCCTGCTCACATTACATAGCATTCCACAACCAGCACAGATCTCCATGCTGACCTCCCTCTGATCCTCTGCATCTGCCCTCCTGATCCTCTGCATCTGCCCCCCCTGATCCTCTGCATCTGCCCCTCTGATGCTACGCATCTGCCCCTCGGATGCTCCGCATCTGCCCCTCTGATCCTCCGCATCTGCCCCTCTGATCCTCCGCCTCTGCCCCTCTGATCCTCCGCCTCTGCCCCTCTGATCCTCCGCCTCTGCCCCTCTGATCCTCCCCATCTGCCCCTCTGATGCTCCACATCTCATCCTCCGCACCTGCCCCTCTAATCCTCTGCATCTGCCCCCCTGATCCTCCACATCTGCCCCTCTGATCCTCCGCATCTGCCCCTCTAATGCTCCACATATGCCCCTCTGATCATCCGCATCTGGCCCTCTGATCCTCCACATCTCATCCTCCGCATCTGCCCCTCTGATCCTCCGCTTTTGTCCCTCTGATCCTCCACTTTTGCCCCTCTGATGCTCCGCATCGGCCCCTGCTGAGACTTTCTGCATCTGCCTCTGTTGGGACCCTCCATCCAAGACACCAGGCCGGCACCCCGGAGCAGAGCGGCAGCACAGAGTATGTTGCAAATTCATATACTATTCTGTATTGTTGGAATTCATAGACCTCTATAGCTTATGACATTCTGCATTGCTGTGAAATGTATTGCTGGGATTTGTAGTTCTCTATAGCCGGTTGCCATTCTGCAATGCTGTATAATATATTGCTGGAAATTGTAGTCCTCTATTGGGGTACAGGTAGAGATACACCGATACTTAGCGAGAGCTAATGGTCCAAGAAGTAGGGGGAGCAATGCTTGGAATAGGGATTCCCATAGTACGTACAAGTACATAACCTGCCTTCTTTCTTACAACAACATAGAATACAGGGCATTTTGGGCGCTTTATTTGTTAGAGAGCCAGTCATGTTTGGTTTATTTTGTTTAGTTTAAAGTCCATTTTCACCTTTTTAATTTGTTTTTATTTATTGTGGTAATATACATGTGCAGTGATGACGTATACATGTGCACAGTTTTCATTACTCACATTGCAGGCTTTCTTAATTTTTTTAAAGAAGATTTTATTAGGCCTGAAGCCTAAAAATTCGGACACCCGGTGTATCAGAGTGTAATCAGCTGCCCCCCTCCCTGTCACCCATTGTATCATGATCAGTAAACACCAGCTCTGCCTTTTCCCACAATACACTGTCTGGAGGGGGGGGGGGGGGAGATAACACACATTGCTTGCACACTACAGAGGCAGAACTGTTCATGAGGATATGAGGAGGAAAGCTAATAAAAATTCCGCCAATTAGCTCACTTCAATCCCCTATAAATCCCCTATATTGGTGTAGATTTCAAATTCTTCTACCAATTCCCCTGCAATTAATTTTTTAGTGAATGGACCTGCTATTTTGAAAATAGTGAGGAGTAACAAGAATGTATATTTGGGTGGGCCTCACCTTTGGGTATTGTACCAAAGAAGGAGCCAAACACATACCGGCTGATACACCATCTCTCTTTCCCTAAGGGGTCTTCTTTAAACGATCAGCTGGCATCTGTTACCAATACGACCTTTGATGACGCCCTGAAGAGGCTGCGCCCTTTAGGTCAGGGTACCTTTTTGGCAAAGGCGGATATTAAATCTGCTTTTCGTCTGTTTCCAATTTCACTGTTGGCTTATAATTCACTTGGTTTTCAGTTTGATGGTTTTTATTTTTTGATAAGTTCTTGCCCAAGTTCTTTATCTTGTTATTATTTTGAGGTTTTTTCTTCATTTTTAGAATGGGTAATTGTTTTTGTTTCTGGACACAGGTCCATTATTCACTATCTCGATGATTTCTTATTCATGGGCCCGAAAGATTCCCCTGTTTGTTCTGATCTTTTGTCTCTATTTTGTTAGCTTTGTGCTCGCTTTGGTATTCTTCTCGCTATGGAAAAGACTGTTCTTCCTGTTCTTCCCACTGAGAGTTTTTTTGGGGGGGGGGGATAACTATCGATTCGGGAAAAATGGAATTTAAACTGCCCCCAGAAAAGATTGAAAAAATTACCGACACCATTTGTTTATTGCTAAGAAAAAAGAAAGTTATCTTTAAGTTTTGCAATCATTTCAGGGTGCTCTGGCATTTGCTACATGTATTATGCCAGTTGGTAGAATTTTTTCACATCGCTTAGATGCAGCTACTTCTGGTTTTAAATCCCTGTTTTCACATATTAGATTATCTAGTGATCTAAAGGAGGATTTGTATGTATGGTATTTATTCCTGATCAATTTTAATGGTAGATCTGTTTGGCAGGAGCAGTTTGTTGTTGACAATGTTTTTAGCTTTGATTTTCAACGGATGCTTCTGGGTCCATAGGTTATGGCTTATTTTGGGATGGTCATTGGTGCTGCGGGGCTTGGCCACATTCATGGTTTGCAAGACTGTTTAAGAAGAATATAGTTTTGCTGGAATTATTTCCTGTGGTGGCGGCAGTTGCTTTATGGGGTGACGGTTTTAGCAACAAGAGGATTATGTTGCAATCGCATAATAATGGAGTAGTATTTGCGGTTAACTGTTTATCCTCTAAATCCCCGCCCGTGGTTATTTTACTGAGACATTTGGTTTTCTTGTGTATAATGTTTGGCTTAAAGCTACTTATGTACCTGGAAAAATTAATTGTACTGCTGATGCCCTCTCGCGTTTGCAGATGGAGCTGTTCCGGAAGTTGGAGTCGGCTGCAGACGTGGTGGGTTCCCCTTGTCCGAGCTATCTCTGGTATTTGATTTAAGCATCATTTCTGATAATATAAAGAATTCTGTTGCTTGTTCTACCAAGGAGCAGTATTCTTATGCATAGAGTAATTGGTGTCAGTTTTTGTGTTCTTCTGTTTTTAAATGTATCCATTCTTCTGAAGCTTTAGTTCTCTCTTTTCTCTGTCTCCTCATTGATCAATGTTATTCCTATTCTCCTATAGTTAAGTCATTAGCCGTTTTCTTTCTTTCTGACACTTTTTAACTTTCCTGCTTGTAACAGTTATTTTTCTGTCAAGCAGGTGTTGAAAGGTTACAGAAAGAATACTGTTACTCCTGATGACAGAAGGCCTATTACTCTGGATGTGCTGTCTAAACTGTATGTGGCTGCAGGTTCTGTTTGTTTTTCTCCTTATGAAACAATTATTTTTCGCACAGCTTTTGTTATAGCCTTTTTTGCAGCCTTACACATTTCCAAGTTCGCAGCCAAGAGTAAAGGTCATCTGTCTGTCTTGCAATTCTCTGATGTCACACTTTCAGGGAATTCTTTGAATATTTTTATTCGAACAGCTAAGACTGATCAGCTTGGAAGGCGATCCTGGGTTACTTTGCATGCTTTCCCGGGTTCTTTTCTTTGCCCAGTAAGTAATGTAGGTACCTTTTTGTCTCTTAGACCAATTTTTGCTGGTAATTTTTTAATTCATTTAGATGGTTCAGCTCTCTCCCAATTTCATTTTAACAAAGTTCTTTCTAAATGTTTGTCAGTAGCTGGCCTGAGCGATTTGAAATTCTCCTCGCACTCTTTTCGTATCGGTGCTGCTATGGAAGCTGTTAAATTGGGCCTTGATCAAAGTGTTATTCAGAAATTAGGTAGATGGGAATCCAACCGGTTTAAATTATATATTAGGCCTAATTTATCTGTTTAATATTCTAGGCAGGAAAGTTTCTATCTGGATTGTGGGACATAGTTATGTCCTCTGGGCACAGCAGTTGGCTTCGAGGAGAGTGTATACGGAAAATCTTTCTCTGAATCCCAATAAGTTTCTGGAATCTTGGGCAGGTCAGCGAGGAATGAGGTGGGGCGATTTAGTGACATGTCTTGTTAGGATGTATCATACATGGCCAGCTCCTGATGTCCTAATTATTCACTTGGGAGGGAATGATATTGCCAAATGTAATACTGTTGAGTTGATTTTTAAGATGCAGAGGGATATCTCTTATTTTAAGTTGTTCTCTAATACTTTCATCAGTTTTTCAGAAATAGTTCCCAGATTAATTTGGTTGCTTTCGCCTTTATTTCACCGCTGGGAAAAAATTTGTAGGCGTATCAACAGATCTATGGAGAAATTCATGCCTTTTGTGGGAGGTTTTTCTTATAGGCATGTCGATTTGAAGGGGGGTGTTCAGGGTCTTTACAGAAATTATGCCATTCACCTCTTCGATGTTGGCATTGACATCTTCAACCTTGCCTTACAAAACTGTATCGAAATGGCCAGTGGTGGGGTGCCAGGCTTTAGTTAAAGCCTGGCTTGTGGGGACATTTTGAAAGTTAATTACTCTTTACTCTGATTGGTGTGCTTGGGCTTTTCTAGCCAAGCACTAGCTATTTATTTGGTTGAGGTATCTTTAATAAAGTTATGATATATTTATTTATTTACATTTATTTAATATATTTAGTAAACCAATAAAAAATGCAGCAGCCATTTATTGCCAAACAAAAGTGTTAGTGTTTTGTTTTATATTTTAGAGTTAGGTTTGTTTTTATTATGCATAATGTCACTTGCAGTTCCATGCCTGCCTTGGAGGCGTGTTTAATTTATAGTATAACCGGTCCTGAGATTTGGCGGGGGCGGAGCTATACCCATTCGTATGCTGCCATGTATTGGCATCAGGAAAGGAAAATGACTGATAGGTAAGTATACAATTTTCGTGATATATACAGTATACATATTTCCTGACACCCACATGGCAGCATACAAATAGCTATGGCTCCTCCCCCAGCCCAATCACAGGACCAGTTTTACTAAGTTAAAGCACGCCTGCCGAGGCAGCCATTCTTTTTTTCGTTCTCACTGCTCAAGTCGGTTATACTAAGAATATTTCTGATTTTTGCCCTCACCTTGCTGGTTTCTTCTGGCCTGCTGCACAGGTTCAGCCTCTCTTGCTCTTGGAGTTGGGGGTGCAGGAAATGGTCTCTTCAGGCCTCTTCATATTCGGATGCTTCCAACATCATGGCAGCGGGTTAAACACTTGTTTAGCCGCCTCCTCTTGTGACTCCAGAGAAGAACTGTGACCGAGCTGCATCATCGGAATTATGGTTGTACTGGAATGATCACATGCATGGACAAGATGACAAGTAGCATCCACTCAATTTTCTTTCAATAGTTGTTCAAGAAATGAATGTGCTACTATTTCTTATGGCTTTGCAGTGCTGCTTTGCTCTGGCCGAATCCTTTTGAATATCTGTTATTATGTTTGTAGATCTATTCAGTTTTCCATGTGTGTTTAAACCTTACAACTGCGCAGGGGTGGTATTTTTTATATGCAGGGGGGAGGGGTATTATTTTATATGTACAGGGGTAGTATTTTTTTTTAATGTGTGTGTGTGGGGGAGGGGTAGAAGTGTATTAGTATCACGTACCTGGTTTGCGTTTCCTGCAGCAGGAATCCCTAATCTGGCGTTTAAAAGTGCCAGCTGTCACCTATTCACATTAATGATCAGGTGACAGAAGTTGCATGTAAACGCCTGCACACCGCATGTAATGGTATCTAGCGGAATGCATCACAAGGATTGTACAACTTTTAAGCAGTGCTTGGCCTGCGATCACCTGGCAGGATGCTGTGCCAGTGATCACCTGGCAGGATGCTGTGCCAAGTTTCCCCTGCAAGGGCAGCAGTAAATATAGAGGCAGAAAGGTGGGGGTCTGAAGCCTTAACAGAGGTGATGTACTTTATGAACGGTCAATTGACCAACCTTGAAAATAGGACCAACCTCAAATGTATGTACACCAGTGCTAGAAGTCTAGCAAACAAATTGGAAGAGCTCGAAATTATGCTACTCGAAAAGAACTTTAATATAGTGGGATTAGCTGAAACTTGGCTAGACAGCACGCATGACTGGGCTATCAATTTAGAAGGGTACAACCTGTTCAGGAGGGACAGGGATTGGGAGAAGGAGGGGGGGAGGGGGTATGCATGTATGTTACAAATAATCTAACTGTGCACATACGGGATGATATCATTGCAGAGAGTAGCGACGGTGTGGAGTCCTTGTGGCTAGAATTAGATAAGGCTGATGCTAGTCGTAAACTAATCGTGTGTGTGTGTTATAAACCCCCAAACGTAGGGGAAGAGGAGGAGGCTCACCTACACTCCCAAATAGAAGTAATTGGGAAGCAGGGTAATGTTGTTGTAATGGGTGGCTTTAATTATCTGGACATCAATTTGTCTAACGGAACCTGCTGCGGGACAATTTTATGGATCAAATGGTTGAGGTTCCAACTAGGAAACATGCAATACTTGATTTAATAATTTCCAATAATGTGGAGTTAGTTGCAGACATTGCGATTAGGGAGACACTGGGTAATAGTGATCACAAGGTGATTACTTTTAATGTTGGGTACAGAAAAGAGAAGTGTGTGGGTCGGACAAAAACACTAAACTTCAGAAAGGCAAACTTTGACAAGCTGCGCCAGCTAGTATGCGACACCAAATGGGACAACGTATTTCTCACACTGAACACTGACAAGAAGTGGGATTGTTTTAAGCATACATTACATAATGCTATTACCAAGTGCTTACCATTGGGGAACAAAAATAAAAGACCAAAAACTAAGCCTGCATGGCTAAATAAAACAGTAAAACAACACATCAAGGACAAGAGAGTGACATTTAAAAAATATAAGATGGAGGGGACGGCATTGGCATTCCAGAAGTACAATGAATGTAATAAAAGATGTAAACACGAAATTTGGGCAGCTAAAATAGACTGTGAAAAGCATATCGCCGAAGTCAGTAAGAGGAACCCCCAAAAATGATACCAATATATAAACAGTTAAAAGGTAAGAAAAGAGCAGATAGGCCCAATAAAGGATGAAAACGGGAGATTAGTCACAAACGACAGGTAGAGGGCCGAGGTGTTGAATTCTTTTTTCTCCTCAGTATACACTCGGGAAAAACATGGGTTTAATGTAGATAAGAATGTGAGTGGCTCATTGCAAAATATACCACAGTGGTTGACGGTAGCCGGGGTTCAACATAGATTTGAAAAACCTAATGCAAATAAAGCATTAGGACCAGATAACCTGCACCCCAAGGTAATTAAAGAACTCAGTCAGGTTGTAGCGAGACCATTATTCCTCATTTTCAAGGACTCCGTAATGACTGGTAGAGTACCAAGTGACTGGCGGAAAGCTACGGTAGTACCGATATTCAAAAAAGGGTCAAGAAGCCAACCTGGGAACTACAGACCAGTCAGTCTAACATCAATAGTATGCAAACTGTTAGAGGGAATGATAAATGGTATAATAAACGATAATCAACATGGATTTAGGAAGTTCCTGTTCCTGCCAGACTAACCTACTGACATTCTACGAAGAGGTGAGTAGAGATCTGGATAGAGGGAAGCCGGTGGATATGGTATTTCTGGATTTTTCGAAAGCATTTGACACAGTACCTCATAAACGCTTACTACACAAGCTAAGGTCTATGGGCATAGATGAAATGTTGTGTACATGGATAGAGAACTGGCTACAGGAACGTGTCCAGAGAGCATCTATAAATGGCTCCTTTTCAGATTGTTCAAGTGTCAGCAGTGGTGTGCCTCAGGGTTCTGTGCTAGGCCCCATATTATTCAACCTGTTTTTAACGATATCGGGGAGGGTGTGAATAGCAATGTTTCTGTCTTTGCTGATGATACTAAAATCAGAAAGGCAATAGACATGGACTTAGACACTATAACTTTACAGGAGGACCTGGGTAAAATAGTGGAGTAGGCAACTATATGGCAGATGAGGTTTAATGTTGATAAATGTAAAGTAATGCACTTTGGGGTTAAAAATAGGCAAGCACAATACACAATAATGGGAACTCCCCTAGGGAAGTCAGAAATGGAAAAGGATCTGGCAGCCATTGTCGACCACAAATTAAACAATAGCTTGCAATGCCAGGCTGCGGTAAACAAAGCGAGCAGAGTACTGTGTTGTATTAAAAAGGGAATGTACTGTAGAGATAAATCTATAATTTTGCCACTTTATAGATCACTGGTTCGACCTCATCTGTAGTATGCGGTCCAGTTTTGAGACAAGGTTACAAAACTTAAATATGTTCACGCTGGAGGTGCGGAGATTTTGATTTACATGATGTTCAATGGTGATAGCAACATCAGCAATAAACTTTTTACGGTAAACTCCATAACAAAGACTAGAGGCCACCACCTAAAATTGGTGGAGAAAAGATTTAACCACAAGGGGGCGAAGGGGCTTCTTTTCAGTTAGAGCGGTTAGGGTCTGGAACTCTCTGCTATAAGCAGTGGTATCAGGTGAGAGTATTGAATCATTAAAAATGCATTTGGACAATTTCCTCAGAGACCATAAGATACAGGGGGACAGGTTCCCTTAAAAAATAAGATCACAAGGGGACTCGTACACATGCATACACATGCAGAATCCAAAACATACACACAATAGGTTGAACTTGATGGACCTGTGTCTTTATTCAACCTCAAATACTATGTAACTATGTAAGTGCTAGCCCAGTCAAGCTAATACATCCACAGGTTCCCCTCTAGCCCTATGGCAGTGGGTTACAGAGTGTTGCCCAGGCACAGCCATAGGCCAGTGATGGCTCTTACTTGCCAGAGCAGTCCATACTTGGTCTAAGAACACCGAAGCAGACCTTTTGGCTGGGCAATAAGGTCTCAGGGGAATGGTAGTTTCTGAATGAATTGATATCAGCAAGTGACTTTATAGTGTGGCTGCTATGGATATGGTGTGTTGCGTATCTGGGACTGCAGTTACCTTGAGTTGGTACAGATCTCACTACACACACCAATATCTAAGGTCATGGGGGGCAGAATAATTTACAATCCTCCTTTCTTCTCCTTTGAACAAACCGCGTTTACTCCCTCCCAGGAAAAAAAAAAAGTCCTTTTGAGGGTTCCTCTTGTTGGTTATGTGTTCAGATGAAACATTGAGATCTTGGGAAATGCTGAATTAAGTTTTACTTTTTTAGGTCATTACATGTATGAATATTAACATTGTGTGCATGCTTATCTAAAAAACACAGGAAGTTATTTTTCTTCACAAAGACTAGCAGCACTTGAGCTCCATCTACAGCTCAAAAGACATATCAGTACATTAGTATATGCTGTTGCATTTCCAACACCTCTGACCAAACTTGCCCAGTGTGGGAGCTTACAAAAGATTGAGCTTTTACTGTTCAGAGTATATGCTCAGGCCCGGATTTCCCACAAGGCCACCAAGGCCCGGCCTCGGGGCGGTAGAGCGCCGAGGGGCGGCAGCGATGACCTTGTGGGGAAGTTGCGGGCGCCGGTGTAAGGTATCCGGCGGCCGCACACTACGGTCCGCCGCCGTCCAATCACGACGGGGCGGCCCGAGGCTCC
>NW_017306669.1:210109-212436 GCF_000935625.1 Nanorana parkeri | reverse complement strand
GCCCTGCCATCTTGTTGCCATTCTAGGGGGGCTAGCGGTGCCGGGGGGGGCGTATTGTGGAACCTGGCCTTGGGGCGGCAGGTGGAGTAAATCCAGCCCTGTATATGCTCATGGGTCCTGTTAAGAGCTCAAGATGGACATTGTCAGGTTTTTTTCTCATCTTTCAGTCCATTCATTACCATCAAGGTTCCTTGGTGCAAGCAAAGCTCTAGGTTATATGCACACATATCCAAATGGTGTCTCGTAATCTTTCCAGTCCAAAGATGTCAAGCTTTTTATCCTCTATTTTTCTTAGTGGAAAAACCAGGAGACTTAAGACTAGTCTTAGTTTTTAACACTTTAAGCAGATGGATCAGGATCCAAATCTTGCATATGGAATCACTGTATTCAATCACTTAAGCCATCAACCGGCTATAGGATGTTGTGCCTGGCCGATGTGTAATCACATTCCTGTGCACCTATACTTCCTCAAATGTCTTGCTTACCATTCTGAATTTCCACTTTCAGTTTGTTTATCTGCTCTTTGGCCTTGCCACAATCCTAGGTCATTTTCCAAATATTACATCGAGTCACACCACTCTTGAGTAAACAAGTATTACAACTATCGCAGCGACATCCTGCTGATAGTTCAGCATGCTCATGGTCTGGCAGTCCACGGAAACATCTTAAGTTAGGCTTTGATCAAATTAAAAGCGATCGCCAAGGGGGAAAGCCAAGGGGTCTAGTGTTTTGTTGAGACAGGTCAAGCCTCTATCCTACTCCTTGGCATCCCATTGTCTCAAGTTGACAGGATCAATTCAAATGGTGAAACTAGACTTATTGGAGGCTAAGAGTCTTCTAACAGGGTTCTTCAGACAATAGAGAAAACATTCCCTGTGCCAGAGGTTCAGGATGATTCCAACAATGAGATTCTTTGGCTGTGGATAAAGTCGGCAAGCCTGTTTCAACTGTTGTCATCTATGTCCTTATCCAGATCTATATCCCTATCCAGTGATCGTGTTAATAATGGATTTCTATGTGCAAATCACTTCAACAACCTCTTAGTCCAAGGTCAGTGACAGTCCATTGGGGGGAAAAAGTCTCCAGCATCTTCAAGTTCAGAGAGCCTATCAGATCCAAAGAACCTCCGATTAGTTCAATGAACAACTGGATGATGTTTTTTCCATTGATTTAGTGTCTGCTCATAGATGTAGGAACTACTCACTGCTGATGGAGGTACCTTCAATCATGGATTCAGCGCTGAACTATGACACTATAAGCCACAAAGTCCTGCACAAAAATTAATATTTTCTTATCCAGTAGTTTCCTGTGGATCAGCAGCAAGTGGGTTTTCCAGATCTCATCCTGATGGTAATCCCTGAGTCAAGAGAACTTTGTAAAGGCAAGAGTAGTGGATATTTTAATGCTTATATGTTTTCCTTCAGTCCAAATCCTTTCCAATTCCTAAATAGGACCCACAATTATCCAGGTAGGATGATGGCAA
The DNA here is from genome assembly GCF_000935625.1 of Nanorana parkeri. Taxonomy (NCBI): domain Eukaryota; kingdom Metazoa; phylum Chordata; class Amphibia; order Anura; family Dicroglossidae; genus Nanorana; species Nanorana parkeri. The sequence goes on along the minus strand of NW_017306669.1, from coordinate 210,953 downwards.
TCATTTACTTGTGGCCCATCTGTCCTGGTTAACCTCTCTTGTAGACTCTGACCCTGGAATCATCTAGTCATCCTTATTATTCAGACCTTCTACAGCAGGTGCTACATCCAAACACATCCAAAACTTCCTTAAGCAGCTTGGAAGTAAAGTCTGTCTTGCCTGGATTACTCATCTTCAGTCATTGGCAGGGTTATTCACAAAAGGGTGAAGAGTTTGGGGAAGTCAGGAGAAGTGAACAATCTAGGACAACATAGCTGAACTGGAAAGTGAGCTGAATTGGAGAATTGTTCCTAATCGGCTATTTTAGCGTAGATTGTTCACTTCTCCTGTCTTCTCCAAACTCTTCACCCTTTTGTGAATAACCCTGTGAGTGTTTGTTGAATGATAGAGCACCTACTAAATGTCACATATTCTACAATGTGGAATAATAAGTTCAAAGATTTTGCAAGCTTAAAAAGTCTTCACCTTGCAATGACAGATATATTGACTTTCTTCAGGCAAGCAATATGTACTTGGGTGCAGGGCCGCCATCAGGGGGGGTACAACCATCACTAATGTGAGGGGCCCAGACGGCTAGGGGGGCCCATGCTCTGACCGAGCAATTTTTTTTACTATAAATTAATATATACAGGGAAGTTGGTACAGCCCCGGGCCCCCCCTGTACAATTGGTACGTTCCGTCTGTGCAGGAAGGGTTTTTATTTTTTTATTTTCAAAGCGCAGAGCAAGGCATCCAGGAGAGGAGCACAACTGCTGGACTGATAAGGTAAGTTTTGTTTTTAAAGCAGCTGCAGAGGGAGGGGGTGTTTAGAGACACACACTAAGGTGGGGGAGAGAGGGGGGGC
>NW_017306669.1:198092-209423 GCF_000935625.1 Nanorana parkeri | reverse complement strand
CCGAGGGGTCACTCGGCACAGGGTCCGGGGGGGTCATTAAGCCCAGGGTCCGGGGGGGTCATTAAGCCCAGGGTCCGGGGGGGGTCACTAATCCCAGAGTCCAGGGGGGGTCACTAATCCCAGAGTCCAGGGGGGTCACTAATCCCAGAGAGAAGGGGTTCACTAAGCCCAGCCTCCAGCGCATCACGAAGCCCAGAGTCCAGCAGGTCACTAAGGGTTGGTTCACACCATAAGCATTGCGTTCTGGTCTGATTCTGGCCGGAACGCATTGCCCGCATTGCAGCCGGCTCACTTATTTGCCGGGCTGGAGGTGGCATGGCGGTCCATTGAAGTGAATGGCACCATAGCCACGCCGCAATGCGTTTGCCCGCACGTGATCGCAAGCCACATCGTGCCTGCAGTGCAATTGGGTGTGGTGCGATCAAAATAGTGCAGCATTTTTTCACACCGCACCCAAACGCACTGCAGTCACAATGTGCCTTGCAATCCCGTGTAGGCGATCGCATTGCGACCGGAGGGTGTGGCTATAGTGCCATTCACTTCAATGGCCCGTCACACCCCCTCCAGCCAGACAAAAAAGTGAGTCGGTCACAATGCGGGCAAGTGAGTGGCCTGAATCGGACCGGAACGCACTACTTATGGTGTGAACTAACCCTAAGCCCTGTGTCCAGTATACATGTGCGATTCAATTCGGAAAAATTAGTTTTTCGGACGAAATTAGTTAGCGGTAGTATTGCAGCAAAGTGACAATTAAAAAAAAAAATGCTATGAAACGAATGATACGATCATGAAACAGAAATGAACATTCGTACAGACTACCGCTAATGAATTTCCTCCGAATCCCGAAAAACGAAATAACGCAAAATCTGAATCAAACCAAATTGAAACTAAACAAATTTCTTGCCGGTGCACATGTCTAGTGTCCAGCGGGTAATGTGACTGTGGGGGAGTCTGATGTGACTGTGGGGGAGGGGGACATTAGAGTGTAAGATCCTCTGTACAGAGACGGATGTGAATGTGGGGGGTCATTAGAGTGTAAGCTCCTCTGTACAGAGGCGGATGTGACTGTGGGGGGGACATCAGAGTGTAAGCTCCTCTGTAAAGAGACTGATGTGATTGTGGGGGGTAATTAGAGTGTAAGCTCCTCTGTACAGAGACCGATGTGACCAGGGCTGCAACAACTATTCGACTAAGTCGATTACAATCGATGATGGAATTCAGAGTGTAAGCTCCTCTGTAAAGAGACTGATGTGATTGTGGGGGGTAATTAGAGTGTAAGCTCCTCTGTACAGAGACCGATGTGACCAGGGCTGCAACAACTATTCGACTAAGTCGATTAAAATCGATGATGGAAAATGTTCTCAACGTTTTCCATCATCGATTAGTCGGCTTTCGATTAGTTGCCCCTGTTCGCGGCTCCACACGTGTCAGGGGGGTGCGACCGGTTGGTGGTGGGGGGCCCCAGCCTTAAGCCGTGTAAGGGGCCCGAGGTTTCTGATGGCTGCCCTGCTTGGGTGCCAGTAACCTCTATATTCATCCTTTGAGACACAATGGGTAGCTCATTAATTGATAAGCCAGCTCTTAAGGGCTTGCGCAAGAATTGTTTAGATAGAAAAAAACTGCGCTAGGAATCAAATAACACTCTAAAAGCAGCTGTGCTTAATAGGTGAGTACACCCAAAATAGGAAAAAAGAAAATGGCACTGCGCTTCACAAACTCAAAAAATATATTCCTAAACTGTGAGAAAAATTTTATAAATTGTGAAATTGTCACAAAGTGATAAAACAATTGTGTTATCCACAACACCTATGTTGCACAATGCCTGTGCTAATAATAGTTCAGAAAAAAACTATTGGTCTAATGTTCCAGACACTATAAACCATAATAAACATAGAAAGAAAAAAAGGAATACCAAAAAAAAACATATACTTGTGCTAGTACATCTCATAGAATGTGTACATATAGAAAATCCTGTATTAAAATCTCACAAGTGATGTACAACTCCCACTTAATCTACATATCCATATGTGAAGTCCATTACTTCTTGATACAATAAAGTCCTTGAACTATTTGATTTGAACTATTTGGAAGATATTAGGGATGATACTTTTCGAGTACCAGTTCAGATACTTGCCATTTTCATGAGAACTACCAGGGTTGCAGCGGTTGCAGCTGGGACCCAGCTCTGGCACTCCACCACTGTCCTGAAACCATTAGTCTGTATTGTTTTAGAAAAACTGTCACATGACAATAAACAAAAATGTATCAGTACTCGTACTCGGCAAGTACCAGTACTCGTACTCGCAAAACTGGTATCTGTGCCTCCCTTTATTTATATTTATAAAAACAAAATCGTTAAATTAATTTTAATTTATTGATGGTTACATTAAAACAGAGATGTGCAAATCCCAGGAGCTCTGTGTGCTCCTTACAAATGACAGCTGCCTCCTAATTTTTGAATTTTTCTCTAGTGTAGTCTTGGAGCTCAAAAGTATCGATACATGTACTCTTACTTGTACCGAGTACTGTACTTGGTATCTGTGCAACCCTAGAAGATATATCTTCCAACTTTTATAATCCACACCATGTCCGTGAATGCATAAACAATTAGTGAATCAGTGCTCTCCACCGTGCTCAAACATAAGATCTGGCCGCACTCACCGACCCCTATTGCTCACCATATTTTAGATGAACAATTAGCACTTTGTTGATATACAGTATATAGAACCAAATCCTCTCCTTTAGTTTGAAAAGGTTTTAAGAGATTATACACACTAGAATGCAGTCTGAAAGGGGTGACACCTAGTTGCAGGAATTTGATTGCCATTATGTGTGATATAAAAGAGGAAAGGAGTTTGTGATGCTCGTATGCAGACCGTCGCCTCAGAGGATGTCAATAGTGACGAAATGCATCAGGTGGGCGGATCCATGCGAGCATTACAATCATAGAGACAGGAACTCCAGTGGGCACAATCCATGTGCAATTGTCTTATTTTAATTGTAAGTGCATTTTAATCATTTTACATACATTTATTCTGACATACTACACTATGGGAAGCATTTTTTCTCTCTCTGAGTACAAGAGAAGATGGAAGATGGAGGAATTGTATTATATGTATATATATATATATCAACAAAGCACTAATTGTTCATCTGAAATATGGTGAGCAATAGGAGTCGGTGAGTGTGGCCAGATCCTATCTTTGAGCACGGTGGAGAGCACAGATTCACTAATTGTTTATGCATTCACCGAGGCGCTGTGGATTATAAAAGTTGGAAGATATATCTTCACATATTCCAAGGACTTTATTGTACTAAGAAGTAATGGACTTCACATGTGGATATGTAGATAAGTGTACTAGGCTGCATTCCCACCTGTATGTATCTTTAGGAGCAATTAGGGATCCCTGCATCAGGAACATGCGTTTCCTGCATCAGGAATCCCTAATCTGGATCCCTAGTCAGCTGTCACCTATTCAAGTTAATGATCAGGTGACAGCAGTTGCATGTAAACTCCTGCACACCATCATACCTGTCCTCTGCACCCCATCCCACCATAATACCCATCCTCTCCATCCCTGCACTCCATTCCATCATCATACCCGTCCTCTGCACTCCATTCCAGCATCATACCCGTCCTTTCCATCCCTGCACTCCATTCCAGCATCATACCCGTCCTCTCCATCACTGCACTCCATTCCACCATCATACCCGTCCTCTGCACCCCATTCCACCATCATACCCGTCCTCTCTATTCCTGCATCTAACCCGTCCTCTCTATTCCTGCATCTAACCCGTCCTCTCTATTCCTGCATCAAACCCGTCCTCTCTATTCCTGCATCAAACCCGTCCTCTCTATTCCTGCATCAAACCCGTCCTCTCTATTCCTGCATCAAACCCGTCCTCTCTATTCCTGCATCATACCCGTCCTCTCCATTCCATCAACATACCAGTCTTCTTCATTCCATCATCATACCCGTCCTCTCCATTCCATCATCATACCCGTCCTCTGCACCCCATTCCACCATCATAACCAAACACCAATACACATTTAACTCATAAACTCATCACCATGTCGTCACACTAGGGGTGACCACTAGTCGAAAATCCCCTAGAGACAGTGAGTAAAGCAGCAGAGGTGTGCTTGGAAACTTTAAAGGTGCCCTGTGATCTTTAAACAAAGGTTATCCAGGACAGCTATGGTGCCACCCTGCTGGGCACAGCTGAAATTTCAACTAGTAATGGGAAGGAGTTAAAGTTGAGTGACATTTCTGAAAATCTTGCTTTGTTTAATGGAGAGCCCAAGGCTCACAGTGGTGACCATGTGTTTGGGGTATCTGCAGAGCTAGAGGCTCATTATTATGAAGAAAATGTTATGTCTAATGATGTAATCGCTGGAATGAATAATGGTATTGATGTTCAGCTGGGTGATGTAGTGCCACAAGCTCAGACTAGTGCAAATGTGGTAAAACTGCAGGGTGTGTATGAACACAAGGACACCCCATCTGTTGTGATGACTGAGAAGTTAATGCCTAACACCCAGCCATTGGTGTCTCCGTGGAGGGAGCTATTGGAATGATGGGATACCTTTTAGTGGGAGCTCAGCGAGCGTAGATTGGGCTAGGTTGCTCAAATGTTTGTTGCCTCTAAAACATGTACTGATGGTAAATGATCCTGCTTTAGAGAGTGATGGGACGCAAAATATTTCTGCTGTGTCAGAAAGAGGGGCTGCTAATCGGCTTATAGATGAAGGCGCGCCTGCTGAAGCAGCTGATATAATTCATCAGATGGATGAGTCTAGTAAAAGTGGGGATGCAGCAGAAATTTTGTCTGAGACCCAGGACAGGTTTAAAAACGATATGTTGGGTGTTCCTAAGGGGGAACAGCCCTTAGTGCAGTTGCCAGTAGTAATGGGGAACTGTAAAGTTGCCAGAGGATCGCTCCCAGGGGTGTGGTTCCTCCACAGATACTAGGTTGCCTGACTGTGACATTGATAATGGTGAGATGGGTGAAACATACAATGACATGACTAATTGTAAGGGTTTGGTTACCACAGATAACCACGAAAATGCTTATTTGTTGGAAAATTATGTTTTTGTATTAGACTGTGGAGTGGTGAACATATCCGCAGGCCTAGACCAAGGGGCTGCTGATCACTTTTCAGACCAGAGGGCGTGCGTTGCAGCAGCAGGCTTCCCTCGAGTCAGAAGGGCAGAGACAGAAAAGACCAGAGGAAATGTCACCTGTAACCCAGAGAGGGGTTAAAAAGCAAGTGGGGTTGGTTGCTGGGTGCAAAGACACCAGAAATGATTGGTTTAGTAATCTGGAAGTGGTGACCAGAAAATTCCCTACTGACAAGGACTTGCGTCCTAAACGGAGTGAGATAACTGAATGGGTCAATGGGAAGACTGCTTGGGACCCTAAAGTGATTGACGGGGCAGGGGCGTATCTGCCGCGAGGCTAACAAGGTGTTTGCCTCGGGAAGCAGATTCCAAGGGAGCGGCAATAATGCCGGGGTCTCAAAGTACCAGCCCGCGGGCCAGTTGCGGACCGCATACCTGACTTGCGGGAGCAGCTACACGGTCTGCAACTCTGTCGGATGCAGACCGTGTAGCTGAGTCTGCGCCGGCACTCGGATCCTTTTGGCCAGCGCTCTTTTCAGTGAACGCTGGCTGAAAGGATTGTGCAGGATTGATTGGTAAGGTCTGCTGCAGACCGAATCCAGAGACCGACGTGGGTCTGTGAATTATTTCAAATGTGCATGGGGGGACACAGACTGGGGACACAGCGGTTTTGCATTTCTGTACAATTTGTTCTAGGAACATGTTCCCACATATCAACATGAAACCTCAAAAATATTCATTTGATAAGATAATTTGATATAGCTAAGCATAAGATATAACAATAGTCCATTATATATGATCTTGCCTGTATCCATTATATCTACAGTATTGCTAGAAATAGTTTTTAGTGCTTTTTGTTCCTGCAACTAGTATTATCCTAATGGACCTTAGCAAATTGCGGTTTATTATTATGATGCATACTGTGGCACATTGGGAAAAAGGATTCTTTCTGTAAATTTGCATTTCATTGATACTTTTACATTAATACTTTTCTCTCTTGTACAAAGATTTCAAACAAGCCTGTTTACTGTAAAAATAAAAATGTTGTAGCACTGCTCGCCTTAACCCTTTAAGGACAAATGCCTTTTTTTCCCCCATTTTTTGTTTACATGTTATAATCCACATTTTAGTTAAAAGCCCCAAACATTATATATTTTCTGAAAGCCAAGACCCTACAAAATAAACTGGTGGCAGTTGCAAATATGTATGTTGCACAACATTAGCGCAACTTATTATCAAACCCAAATTGTTTTTGAGAAATGCACTTAAGTTAAATTTAGTGCTCCAAAACACTATATAAAACCATTTTTTTTGTACAATGTAAAAGATGAGGTTACAACGAGCAAATAGATACCCAACATGCCCAGGTTCAAAATTGTGGGCGTCCGTGAAACTATGACAAAATTCAGTACCCCAAAAAGTCCACAGACAACGCTTTAAAAGCCGCTACAGGTCATCAGTTTAGAGATACGCATAAATATTGGCCCTAAAATTATTGCTCTCACTCCGACATGCACGGTGATACCCAACATGTGTAGCGCAATTGTCGTTTTCATACGTAGGCGCACCCGACACGTGTTTACGAGGGACTTAAATGTTTTTATTTTACATTTGATTTATTTTATCTTTGAAAACTTCCCTCCCCCCCCTCCAACATTACTTTAATTGCTATCACATAGGGGGGCTTAAAAGTCCCCCATGTGATAGCATAATGGCAGTGACAGGTACTTTTTAAGGTGATGCTGGGGGTCCAAAAGACCCCTAGTGTCACCTCTACACTCTAAATAAGCTATTGAAGTGCAGATCGCACTTCAATAGCTTATTGCTGGGCTTCAGGAGCCCAGCACTGACAGCTATGGGACCGGAAGTGATGCAATACACGTCGCTCCCGGTGCCATAGTACGTGGAGGGGACGGTGAACGGATGTCCACCACTCTCCTCACCAGGCGCCAGAATCGCTAGTACTGTAAAGCCAGTCACCGGCTCAACAAAACAGAAAGACTCTCTGTGACTAAAAGTCACATGGAGTCTATGTAACCCCTTCCGACTTCATGACGGAATTATCCCGTCATAGGTCGTGAAGGGGTTAAGAGCTGCTGGATTTTATGGGTCCCCCTAGCCTTTCTACTGGGGATTCAAAAAGTTTTGCACGGAACCACCAAGTGAAGTGGCACCACACGTCCATTGTTTAGCAATAGACTAACATTTTTTTAGTTGGGGCTTTTTGGTGTCACAGCACAACAGATTAAAAACTATCTATAACAAAATAAATTTATATCATATCTTACATAAAAGCATGAGTTAAAATAATACAGAAAAATACAGAAGAAAAATGTGTTGTGTTCCATCAAAATGTATACAATATACACAGTTGTCTTTTTAAAGATACAGAGGATACCTCCCAGGGCCTCTCAGGTTAATACATACACTGGCTCTTTTTTATAACTGTATATACCAGGCCTCAAAATTTCCACTTGCCCCCTCGCAATTGGCGAGTGAAAATTGCGTCGGGGCGAATGTAATGTCATCGAGGGGGTGCGCCGCCAGCGGGACCAGAGATGGGACCGCCGCGGCGATTGCTCGCTTCTGTTCTCTCTTCTCCTCGGCCGCTGCAGCTACAGAGCGGCCCAAGGAGAAGAGAGAACAGAAGTGTAATGTATAATGACTGATGTAGGCGTTGACAGCTCAGGGCAAGATCCATCCAGTGCTTTTAGACCCCGTGACACTGCCCGAGCAAGGAATGGTGACGTCACCGAGAAAGGCAGTCCGCAATGGATAGAACACGCCTTTCTAAGGACCCATTTTTGGGCGATATCGCCAGAAGTCGCTGGACAATGTTATTTAATGGAGCTGTTCTAATGCAGCTCCATAGCGGCCGAGAAGAGAGAAAAGAAGCAAACGATCGCCGCGGCGGTAGTGTCCCATCAGCTGACCTCTGTATTAGGCATTGCACCACTGACCTCTGTACTGTGCGTCACACCGCTGACCTGGCGGAGTTAAGGCCGGGGCAGGGTAGGAGTTAAATGGGGCAACTGGTGGCGAGTAACTGGTGGCGAGTAACTTTTAAGGCCTGGCTAGTAGCTCAGGCATTGAAATTTTAAGCCCTGGTATATACTATATACACAAAGTATTACCGATGAATAAAGTCTTTTACACATTTCGCATACGCTTCTTAAAGAAAGAGAGGTCATTTCAGACAACTAATTATTTTTTTAATGAATCTATTTTATTTATTTTATGAGAAGAAATCCACATATTCAGCAAGCAGGTCACCACAGAGATCCAGTACCAAGCAGCGCCAGGAGGTCCCCAGGAAGGGTCGAGGATGGGGGCCTCCCACCTACACAATGCTGCTGTCCAAGGATGGTTACATTGCTACTCCATTGATACACTAGAAAAGTGAGTGTAGCCATCTTAAGACAGAAAGTGGGTTACTGGCTGGATTACAATGTGCAAACAAAGGAAAAAAAGGTTAAAAAATGCTTAACACTTCCTAGGGAAAGAAAGTGTTATCTTGTTGTTCTTATGCTAGAGCTCATCCTTCTCCTAGCTCATATGCCCCTGTATACATTTTCAGTTAGAGAGTGGCAATTAAAGTGAGCAGATAGTGCTGCCCATTCTGATTTGACCAGCATGCTCTACAAACAAACTGTCATGTAAGCACGCTGAATTAAAAACTTCATGTGTAAATTAAAGATATCAAAGTAATATAAAAATATACACTGCCTGGCCAAAAAAAAAGCAATATAGAAATATACACTGCCTGGCCAAAATAAAAAGTCACCACCTGGATTTAGCTAAGCAATAGGTAAGAGCCTTCCATTAGATACGTTTTTCCATCAATAGAATTTTTCTTCCCTGATGGCACGGGCATATTCCAAGATAACAATGCCAGGAGTAATTGTGCTCAAATTTGCTGGAGAAGACTTTACACAGTGGTCCGACTCTCCCATCATTGGAAATAAATGTTGTGACATTACATAAGCTTATGGAAATGAGGCCACGGGGAATGCATGCCTTAGGCAAAGCTAAAGGCGGTCCAACGAGTGTGTGACTTTTTTTTGGCCAGGTAGTGTATAAAAGTCCAGTTTAACATTGAAAAATATTGACCACAATCCATTATAGTTTTTATATAATCTGAATTTTCTAGAAGCCCCTTCAAACAACCCTCATGCTGCTCAGTAGGGGTATGTTAGAAGTGGACTTGCTGAACCACTTGCTGTGTTATTCTTTCTCTGTCTGCTTCCTGTATCATCAAAACCATGCACGCTTGCAAGACACATTTTTAAATGAGAAGTTGGCGAGAAACTTTTTCACATGAAGCTTTCAGTTATCAAGGTCTAGGAACACTCGAGGCTCTGAATAAATTATTTTCGAAAGTGTTTTTCATTTTTTTCTTTTTGTTTTCAATGTGTTGAAGACAGGAACATGCAGCAGCATACCAACAAGTTTATATCTGACTATACTATACCTCACATTATATAGGTTACATATGTTGAATAAACAGAATACCCACCTATGTAGTAGTTATTGACCACAGTTACTTAAAATGTGATAATTTATTCCATACAATAAGGCATAGTAGGTTGTTAACCAGATCTCCGATGTCCCTTTGCAAATGTTCTTGAAATCAGGTCTTATTCAAATCTGGGTGACAACTCATTGGGAGACAGTGGAGTATCTCCCTCATGATCAGGATTGCAGAGGTAATATCCATATTAAAGCAGGAAACACCTATTTAAACCTAACTTTTCTTTTAATTTAAAGTAGCTATATTTTTTCCAGGTTTCTAAAATTGTGTTCAAAGTCTTACAATTTGATTTCTTTAGAAAGCATTCACAACCTGAGTAGAAAAGCCTGTCCCATGCAGCATGAGGAAAAGAAGGACCCTTGCTCTCTTTGTGGTCTCTTTTTGAGAGTTTTGCAGGGAGTCAGCAGGGAGTGTGAATTTTGCTGATTGCAGTGCTATAGGTCTGACTCAGCATGGGCTGCATTGGACCTCTAAAGAGAGAACACCCATTCTACAAGGAAAACAAGAGTCCATCTCTACAGCATGCTGGCAGAGGACAGGCTTTTCTACTGAAGTTGTGGCCAGTTGAGTACCTATGGGAGGTGTGGTCTGCCCCAGGTACAGCCAAGCTTTACAACATCATCTACATATTAGTAATGTTTCCGGAAGCCCTGTTTATCTTAGATACAGCAGTGGCACAGTATCGAGAAAAGTTCTCCTAAGCTCCCTTGGTTCTCATGTGTCATAACATGGGATGACTTCCCCTCACCTTGCCTGATGCTGATGTATCTAAGGCTAGTAGAAGTTTCTGAGGAGAGAGAGGGCAACATTTGCTAAAGGCAGAAAAAGTAGATTTCACCCATGGTGCTAATGATTACCATCACACAATCCTCCAGGAGTAGTCTTTCTTGTAAGTATCCACAGCTTTGGAGAGGCTGCTCGTCAAAGAGACTCTGGGGTTCTCATCAGATACATAGAAGACAAAAGCAACAAAGCGCCACCTCCTTGTGTGAAATCTTTTTTTATTTGAATAATTAAAACGGTTATAAATACTCACAATTATAAAATTCCAGTCACGCTTGTCAATAAGAGACCACAAGATCAGTGTTTAAGGAATGTTCCGCTCTGACTGCGTATTAAAAGCTGCCTCTGGTCACATCCCCATGCCATCTTGCCACCGGCTGCTTTTAGGCTGGTGTTAGGATCCAGAGTACTGTTAGGATCCAGAGCGCCTCCAGGTGGCGCTGGAGCTAGCCCTGCAGTTCCAGTGCTCACCTGCGGGTGTCTCCCAGCACTTAACCATCACCTGGTGCTTCCTGGGAGGGTATTTAACCCCTTCGTGACGGGAGACGTACAGTGTACGTCCTGTCACTTTGTGCCTATATGACTGGCCACGTACACTGTACGTGACGAGTTATATCAGGCTTTGTAATGCCGGTAACTGCTGATTCTCAGCATTTAACAGTCATTCATTAATGTCTCAGTATTGAGGCATTAATTAATGAAATAATTAAGCTTTTTGTAAAAGCTTCTTCCTTTCATTAATGAAAGAATGAAGCCGTTACATGCAAATAGAGGACTGCAATTTGCGATCCCGTATTTGACAGCTCAAAATAGCAGAGAGGCAGCAGTGACTCACCTCACCTCTCTGCTATTTGTTTTGACAGCTCGAGAGCCCGATGTTTGGATACATTTCAC
>NW_017306669.1:194593-197494 GCF_000935625.1 Nanorana parkeri | reverse complement strand
TGTTCATTTGGGGATATTCAACCCCTAATCCAGATTTGTAGTGAACTAGCTTTGAGTGGTAATATGGGTGATGACTTCTCCCCTCCATTTACCTTGTCACAGGTCAGGTCGCTGGTGTGGTTCTTAGAGGATGATCCAGCTGGGTTTTTCGAACATTACTCTGGATGTTCACAGGAGACCTTGTTGAATTGTAGTGAGGAGGGCCAGTCCCTTATTGACCAGTGGGTCTGTGTGGGAACCTTTGCCCAACCACTGCTCCTGAGGTGGTCTGACATACGGTCTTGGCAGTCTAGCCCCCTTTCCATATCCCGATCGGGGTTAGCCATGTTGCCCATGACAACCACAGGGACTTTTGTTATTTCTGATGAACAAATCCACTCCCCGTTTCCGATAGCAACAGCGCCTGTCTGCCATTCAGCTACACCTGTTCCCAAGGCCACCCAGCAAGAACCTTCACGTTTCCTGGCTACGTCTCAGCCAGACGTGGAGGATCTAGAGGAATGGACTGACTGTTCAGAGGATGAGGCTGGGGATGACTGTCTGGGATACTCAGGGTTTATTCCAGCTCAGCCTGTTCTGGTTCCAGGCCCACCTGCTCCAGTTCCAGCCGCTCAAGTTCCAGTTCCAGTTCGAGACGATCCAGCTCCTGTTCCAGACGCTGTTGATCCAGCTCCTGTTCCGGTCGATGCGGATCCAGCTCCTGTTCCGGTCGATGCGGATCCAGCTCCTGTTCCGGTCGATGCGGATCCAGCTCCTGTTCCGGTCGATGCGGATCCAGCTCCTGTTCCGGTCGATGCGGATCCAGCTCCTGTTCCGGTCGATGCGGATCCAGCTCCTGTTCCGGTCGATGCGGATCCAGCTCCTGTTCCGGTCGATGCGGATCCAGCTCCTGTTCCGGTCGATGCGGATCCAGCTCCTGTTCCGGTCGATGCGGATCCAGCTCCTGTTCCGGTCGATGCGGATCCAGCTCCTGTTCCGGTCGATGCGGATCCAGCTCCTGTTCCGGTCGATGCGGATCCAGCTCCTGTTCCGGTCGATGCGGATCCAGCTCCTGTTCCGGTCGATGCGGATCCAGCTCCTGTTCCGGTCGATGCGGATCCAGCTCCTGTTCCGGTCGATGCGGATCCAGCTCCTGTTCCGGTCGATGCGGATCCAGCTCCTGTTCCGGTCGATGCGGATCCAGCTCCTGTTCCGGTCGATGCGGATCCAGCTCCTGTTCCGGTCGATGCGGATCCAGCTCCTGTTCCGGTCGATGCGGATCCAGCTCCTGTTCCGGTCGATGCGGATCCAGCTCCTGTTCCGGTCGATGCGGATCCAGCTCCTGTTCCGGTCGATGCGGATCCAGCTCCTGTTCCGGTCGATGCGGATCCAGCTCCTGTTCCGGTCGATGCGGATCCAGCTCCTGTTCCGGTCGATGCGGATCCAGCTCCTGTTCCGGTCGATGCGGATCCAGCTCCTGTTCCGGTCGATGCGGATCCAGCTCCTGTTCCGGTCGATGCGGATCCAGCTCCTGTTCCAGACGCTGCCGATCCAGCTCCTGTTCCAGACGCTGTTGATCCAGCTCCTGTTCCAGACGCTGCCGATGCCGGTTCCCGGCCAACCTGCCCTGGTGCAAGATGCTTCATCCCTGGGGCCTCCCTTATCCACGTCCCTCCATACCATCCTGAGAGGTTCCCTGCATCCTTTGGACAGGCTGGCCCATTCAAACAAGTGGGGTCCTCGCCCATTCCTTAAGACCCCTTGCTCTCTGACGTTCCTGTGCCTGCTGCCCAGCTCCTGGTCTCTGACGATCCTGTGCCTGCTGCCCAGCTCCTGGTCTCTGACGATCCTGTGCCTGCTGCCCAGCTCCTGGTCTCTGACGATCCTGTGCCTGCTGCCCAGCTCCTGGTCTCTGACGATCCTGTGCCTGCTGCCCAGCTCCTGGTCTCTGACGATCCTGTGCCTGCTGCCCAGCTCCTGGTCTCTGACGATCCTGTGCCTGCTGCCCAGCTCCTGGTCTCTGACGATCCGGTGCCTGCTGCCCAGCTCCTGGTCTCTGACGATCCGGTGCCTGCTGCACAGCTCCTGGTCTCTGCTGATCCTAGGCCTGCTGCCCGACTCCTCATCTCTGCTGATCCGAGGCCTGCTGCCCGACTACTCATCTCTGCTGATCCGGGGTCTGCTGCCTGACTCCTCATCTCTGCTGATCCGAGGCCTGCTGCCCGACTCCTTGCTTCTGGTCATGTGCCTGTTGCTCGGCTCCTTGCCTCTGCTGATCCGGTGACTTGGCGGCTTGTCGAGCTGAACTTTATGGGACATTCGCTCACTGTCTGCTCTGGTCCAGGTGCCGAGGTAATGCCCCTTACAGCCGGCGGGCCTGGGGGTTCCGGAATCCACCTTAGACGGGGTGGTCATGTGCGCAAGCCCAGACCGTGTAGTGGTGATGTCCTGGGGAACGAGGGAGCTCCATTCGAGCCCACCTGGTTTCCGAAGGATCTCGCTGCTTTCCCCAAAGTGCGTGGTGACCTGGGTCGGGTGGCCACTGCTTTGGGGGTAACTGGGTGGCTGGCTGATTGCACTGTCAGCCCTAGTTGCTTAGGGTGGTATGCCCGCTGCAACCTGGGCTCCTCAGTGCTGGGGGGTGTACGCCACAGACACCTGGTGCCCATTGCCGTCCTGTTGGGCTTCCCGCTGGCTTGTGGAGGTTGCTGCCGCATCCTGGTGGTGGACTGCTCAGCCTGTTGCCTGACCCTGGTGGGGGGGGGTGCTCGACCGGACCCTGGATTTTGGCCATGGTACAAATGGTGGACTTGGCGGCCGCGCAGGCCTTCGGTGCCCTTGGACCTCGCTGGCATGGATGGACTTTTGTGGAGCGTCCGGAGCCCGCTCCTTGAGGGGGGGGGGGGGGAGGGGTTGGGCCCA
>NW_017306669.1:194210-194565 GCF_000935625.1 Nanorana parkeri | reverse complement strand
AGCTTGCCCTGCAGTTCCAGTGCTCACCTACGGGTGTCTCCCAGCACTTAGCCATCACCTGGTGCTTCCTGGAAGGGTATTTAAACCCTCCCTGCAGTCAGGACGATGGCTCAGTATTGTTTCCTGATTGTCCTGAAACCGCGGACATCCCGTAATGTTCGGCGAACGCTAGAACATGCTAGGTTCGACTCATAGACATAGCATGTTCAACTCGAACATGCAGCCCATCCCTAATCTCCACCCAGAGACACTGTGCAGAACAAGGCATGATAAGTCAGTAATGAGGAAATATTAGCAGCAGGGAAACCACAGGCAATACTGGTCACCAGGGGCTTAACTAGAGATCATGCCCCCC
>NW_017306669.1:189110-194027 GCF_000935625.1 Nanorana parkeri | reverse complement strand
CAACAAAGAAATACTCGCCTGATCCTTGGTCCTCTGGCAGTTACTGCTCAATTCTCTTCCACTCCTCTCCAGCTGTGGTATGGCCTTTGACATTTTCTCGAGTAGCCCCACTGCAAGGGTTAATTTTTCACAGTCCTGAAGTTTCTCTTTAAGCATATGGGTTATCTTCATATGCACACAGATTTTCTTTGTTTAAATTGCCTTAACAGCCCCCCAATGAGGTCCCTTCCATCACCCAGGCCTAAAGCAGCCATATGGCTTGCTATGGCTATTGTTATTCCACTGCTGGTGACTAGTCCTTGCCCTCTGCCTGCCTTTTTGCGAACAGCTTTTTTAATTACATTGGACTTTGTATGAAGTATGAAGGTATCCACCTTGAAAGCCAGCATGAAAAAAAGTAACGTTTAACCTTGATCTTGTTATAGACTCTACACAGTCTGTCTTTTGGCAGCCTCTGCTTTTGCTTTGTACAAGTGCCAGAAATCAGATTAATTTAAGACAAAGTTAGTTTTCTGTTTACCTCATTTGCATTTGAATGAGACAGATGTCAAATAAAACCTAATCAATTTTAAAAATATACTGCACAGCAGAGCTGTAGCTACCTCCCTTTGCGCTCGAGGCAAGAACAGAAAATTGTGCCCCCCCAACAGACGTGTGATGTCACCCAACGCCGTGCATGTGTGGCGTCATGTAACGTCATGCGCCCCGCCTCCAGGATTAGGATAATGCGCTGGTGGCCAAATCCAAAATAGCATAAAAATTTGTTTTGTTTGACGAAACTAATGAAAACAATTTTAGTTTCCAATCGTTTTGTCCAAAACAAATTTTTAGTCTTTGCACATGTCTAATAATGTGTGTGTGTTGGGGGTAGGGGGGGTTTATTGTTTGTTGTTTGTTTTTTAATTATTATTTTTTTTACTGTTGGGGGGGCTATGGGGAAATATCATCTTAACAGATCCCTGACATTTCCCTTTTGAAATTGAAAAAGAAATTGAGGACACGGAGTCCTCAATCTCTTTTTCTGCATTCTAAATGAATGGAGAGCACTCAGCACAGAGGCTTCCCATTCATTGAGAAACTGGTGATTAGTAAACATTTTACTATCATCCAGTTATCAATGGGTAGTGAGTGCTTCCACCCATTGAGAAACTCATGAATGAATAGGAAGTGATGTAGGAAGGTGATCACTCCAGTGTTTGTTCTGCACACAGAGGATTGGTAAATATCACAGATATTTACCGATCCTCCGCTCTGCCATCCTGAGCGCTGGAAGGAGAGCTGTTACTTCAGGATGGCCGAGCGGTGAGGAGAGAGAGAGCCGGCGGCTGTCAGATCCTGGCCGAGCTGCTCTCTTTTTCTCCTCATTGCTCGGCCATCCTGGATGACAGCTTCCTCCTCCACCCCCCCTAGCCGGCTGCAGCACTCCATTTCTCATCGGATCTCCGCTGCCTCTGCCCATACAGGCTGGGAAGAGCAGCTGGGATCCGAGGAGAAGCTGGAGCCTGTGCCGCTCCTCTTCTCCCTGCCAAGCCGTGGCTGTGTTGGCCGCCTGGCGCCCTGTTGCCATGGTGCCCTGTGCTCGCCATGGCAACAGTGGCCAGAGCCGCCCTCTCTCAACTGCACTCGCCTCACTCGCCTAATGGTAGCTACGGCCCTTCTGCACAGGATATAATCCCTAGGGATCTATGGATTAGGAAGAATACAATATCAAGGTTGTTATAAACTGGTACCAGATTTTGTCAGACTGTTCCTTAACATTATTGAGTTTAAAGTCATATTAAACCTTCAAGGTTTTTAATTGTTTATGAATTTTTGTATAAAAGTTTTAAATTCCTTGTTCTCTAGTTGTTCCCCAAATCGCTCTTCCCTTGACCCCTGTCCGGGTGCCTCCATCATCTAGCCGGCTGCTGTGGAGGCACCTCTGTGTGAGCGCGTTCTCACCTGTGCCTGCAAGTAGCTGTGTGCGTCCATAGAGCCTATGCCTCCTCTGCCCTCAGTATCCTCTCCGTGCAACCAGGAAATTTTGGGAATCTGAGGATAGCTTCACGACCCATCGGCGGTGATGGCACTGTTCACAAATTAGTGTGTATGGGGCACGAAAGACAGAAATACAGCCTTTATTACTACTTTAATTATTTCACATAAATTTTCAAAAGTTAATATAAAACATATGAAAAATGTATTGTTAATCTAAAAGGAAAAAAACAAGTTAAATATCAGAGATACAAAGGTTTTTTAAGCACAAAAATGGGATGATGGGGTTTCACAGGAGACATAGAAATTCATCTGTTTTAAAGGACAGAATCACATAAAGTGACCTTTGATACATCTGAGCATTGAAATGCTACATTTTGCTCTTCTGATGTGGCTTTTACAGGTCTTGATTCTTCATTGTAGAATCAGTTTACAGTGGCCATACAAAGAAATAAGGCTGCTGTCATAACACTTATTTGATTTTCTTTTATGACACACCAAAGAAACACAACAAACTGGCAAACATATCCATGGAGAACACAGTATCTGCCTACAGTGCTATCCACAGTGGGACAGGAGTTACAGGAGACTTCAATGAATACATCTATTTATCTACCTTTCTATCACCATTCTTTCAAAAACTGAAATAACTGTTCTGTCTAGAGTTTTAATGAGTTTGTTATTGTATATGTATTTAAACATATTCTGAAAATGGAGAGGTTCTTTTTTCTCTGCCTTTTACTAATATTATCTGAGACAGTGAATGTGAACATTATGACTGAATTAATATCCCAGACAAGGTTTCCATACCTTATAAAGTTATAAAGTGAGGCATGAAGTTCAGTGGTATCTCAGCATGGATGTCACACCACTACCGCAAACTAAATCTGTCAAAAACTGAGCTTACAATACTAACTTGACAGGTAGAAAAGTTAAAAACTTTTTTGGTTAAGGAAATAGAATATCTACTTATACAAAACTTTAATGTTTGATAGGCAGATGTTTTTGCAATTTATTGATATATCCTGTTAATATAAAGAGGTAAAGAAAATACTATGGCAGGATTTTATCAATATGTTAACTAAACTTTTATTATGACCTTTAATTGTCTATGTATGAGAATTAATTTTCTTTACTCTGGTTTGAAATGTGGATTCCCCTTAAAAGGCAGATAGTAGCCACAACAAACAGAGAATGCATGTGTAAAGTGATTTTAGTGAATTTTGCTTTTTGTAGTCAAATTACCACCTTTGCTGAAACTTTTGTTTATTGTTTTTAATGTATTTTGCCCCCAAAAATTACATTTTCACCAATATTTTAGTAAGTAAGTAAACTCCCAATTTTGCTAATCTCTTACATCCTGTAGTGGTGTATTAGCTGATGGGAGGAGCTACTGTGAACGGTGGTGGTGGAGGATAGGTATGCACAAACCTGGAAGTGTGGAATGCCTGCAGTGGCCAGGGGGGCCTTCCAAGAAAGGTAAGTATAGATAGGCTTGTTTTATAAGTATAAATGTCTCTACTGTGCACATTGTGCAGTAAGTTCTATACACTGCATCTCCCACTCTGCACACTGTACAATGCATTGGTTTCTTTCCACACTTCTTTGCTGTATAACAAACCCTGCCATTATCTGCTTTCTTCACTCGAATCAACATAAAGCAGATTTTATTCATTGTCACTGACCCTTCTGTGCCTAGATAGCATTCTTTTGTTATTATCTGCTCAAAAATGTATACTAACTAATCAAAACATTTTCTTTCCTAATTATCATGAACAAGCATGCTTATCGGGAACAGATATCTACAAAAATAAGTGAAATTACCTAGCTTTTTACCATTTCTGCACATAATATACAGTATATCTCATTATTATGACATGTTAGTATCAAACTGTAGTAATGCTCTGATCTTTTCATTACTTTTAACCTCATAGACAATCAAATTAAATTGATAAGAAAGGAGGCACTATGTCTTAAAAAGAAGGCACTCGTTAACTTTCCTTTTTTTTAAGTAAAAGCACAGATATATTTAACAGTGTAAAAGCCTATTTTTGAATTATCATGCATATTTTACTTATTTATTTTATTAAGTAATTATATCTTATATAATATCTTATATATTAATTATATTAAAGGAAAAGAGACAATTAGGGATGAACTTTGGTTTCGGGTCAAGCATGGGATTGAGGCAAACCCAACTTGTATGCAGTCCAGGAAAATGGCGTTCTAATGTAGCCACTCACCACCATGGAGTGTGATACTCGTATCTCCCCTCGGCCGGGACACAGATCCGTACGCGCCACGATGCTCCTCCCACTCTCGGACGGGGTCCGTCGCTGTCAATGCGCAGGCGCGCCGCAAGACTCCGCCCACTCACTCGAGCAGCCGGCATAAAGCCGCGGTCCACCGATTGATCGGCGTCCCACTATTGTTGAAGCAGGACGCTGATCAAACCAGCAACCACCTGCTACTCCAGGAACCCACCACTGAAGGAGATACGTGCTGCAGCGACCCTCTCCCACTCCAGGGAGTTCCACAAACTGCAAGCATTTCAGCCATAGCTGCATGGCTATGGTAGAGAGATCTCCACAGCACGTCCTATATGCCTACTGAACTGTCTGCTTGATTACAAGTTAACCCGCCTCATAACTATATGCCTACTGTAACACTCGCCTGTAGTGTTGCCTATGGGATACGGTGGATCGCAACTGCGGATGGGCGGAAATGCTATAGGACAGGAATCAGAGAACAACTTATCCTCTTTCTGCCCAGCTTTGGATTGAGACCAAGAGTAAGTTGCACAACATCACACCCCGTATAAATGGTAAGGCTATAGTTAGAAAACAGCCTCCCTCACTGTGCGGTACCTCTGATCAACACCAGGGGGAGAAGACAGCAATGGGAGTCAAATATGCAGGTAGAATAATGACTATATATATATAT
>NW_017306669.1:177092-189094 GCF_000935625.1 Nanorana parkeri | reverse complement strand
ATATATAATTCCTTGTGACAGTTTGGCTGTTTAGATTTGTCGGTTTGTCATACATATAACTTTAAACAGACCCCACTGGATAGATTGTATTGTTTGAAGGCATCAGAATGCAGTAGACGGTATTCCCAGAGTACTTAGCATGTATTGAATTGAAGGCAGCTATGCAACAGATAGTATACTCAGAGTACTTGCGCAGTTAGGTGGTTGTGGAGTCTCCAGCCAGGGTATGTTGGTTTAGGTCCTTAGGGAGGCGAGTGTGGAGCTGGTTTTGGTCAGCGTCCAGTACACTCAACTGAAGACGCCGATCAATACCGGAGCTGCGGCTTTAAGCCGGGTGCTGCGTCTGGAGGGGGCGGAGTCACGTGACGCTCCTGCGCCAGACGTGGATGCGTCTTGGGGTAGCGACTGAGGAGGCCCCTGACGCGCCTGCGCAAGACGTCACCGTAAGGCAGCAGCGGACGTCTCCCTCTGACACTGGCGGCCCGGGCCAGCGACCCACGGCGCGCCTGCGCAGTTCGTCCATGAACCGCGGCGCCAGCACTGACCAGGCTGCGGCTATTACACCTACTGAACTGTCTGCTTGAATACAAGTTAACCTGCCTCATAACTATATGCCTACTGAACTGTCTGCTTGATTGCAAGTTAACCTGCCTCAGAACCATGTCTATTTAACTGTCTGCTCTATTACAAGTGAACCTGCATCATATATCTATTGAACTGTTTACTTGGTTGCAAGTTAAGCTAATTGAACCATAACTTACTCACCTGCTGTACCCTCAATACCTACCTTGTCGTTGATATACAGGGTTAAGTGTTACTAAACGTGGCGTGATGTGAAGCAGCTCTCTCCTAGCCTTATCAACATTCTGGGCATCAGAGGTAGAGCTGCAATCTGATACCCGTTACCGAGCAGGCAGAGCAAGTACAAAAGGAGAAGGCGTAGGCAGTCCAGTGAAGCAATCCGAGGTCAAGGGTATAGGCAAACAAGAATGGTCAAACGTTCCGAGGTCAAAGGCAGGCTGCAGGCAAACAAGGTCAAAGTCAATCCGGGTCGATAATCAAGGGTACTGGAAACAAGGATCAGGAGACATCAGGGCAGTTGAAGAGACAATCCAGCAATGAGTAGGTGTGGAGTCTGGGTTTAAATAGTGAAGGAAATGATTTGGAGAGCATCACTTCCTGTGAGCCTTTTGGAGAGTGTCACTTCCTGTGAGCCTTTTGGAGAGCATCACTTCCTGTGAGTCTTTTGGAGAGCATCACTTCCTGTGAGTCTTTTGGAGAGCATCACTTCCTGTGAGCCTTTTGGAGAGTGTCACTTCCTGTGAGCCTTTTGGAGAGCGCTCTTCTGCGGACAGTCCTTGGTGTGCGCATGCGCACAGGCCTATTACGGGAACCCTGGCTTGGCGCATGCGCAGAAGCAGCAGGTCTCTGACATTTACTATTTTTTGCTAGCTGCAAATGATTTTCTAACGGCCCGGCCGGCCCTGAATCCACATACTTTGTAGTCATCCAAGGCACATATCCTAATTTCAAGACTGCTTTTCTGCTTTTTTACAGGGCATACAGTATATCCAAAATTTTCCTGGCTGCTGTTTTTTTTTTTTTTACAGCGTGTCCCTGCCTACATGCACTTCACTGATAACTGGCTTCATGTGATTTGTCACAGGGCATATTTCCTAATTGTTATTAGTTGCAATTTCCTTTTTAAATATCACTTTTCTATAAAAAATCAGTATAATATACCTAGGTAATGTGCAGCAGCACAGAAGATTTTTTTTTTTCTCCTTTCGGAAAGCATATGACAGGGTGATTTGCAGGCAGAAGATTGTCACCCTATAACACAAACAATCTTAATATTAGTATTACCAGCTGTTAAACGTTGACATTTTAATGTTTAAATTTACATTTACTTTAACAAACTGTGTTTAAAAGAGAACTATGGGGTAAGTGTTTTCCCCCATAGTTCTCTTAAAGGTCATGGGAGGACATAAACTAGTGTCCTCCCGTGACCCAAAGCTCAGTATATTGCGAGCTACAGCTTGAGGTTGTACTGAGACCGCCGCAGCCGGGACAGATCCCGACATTACTGTCGAGATCCACCAAGCTGCGTGAGTGAGTGAGTGACCTGTCCCTTACCCAGTCCGTTCCTCCAGTCAGCGCTGGAGGATCGGAGCAGAGAGGGGGGGAATCCCTGCAGGGAGCCGTGACTGACAGCCGTGACTGACATGGCTCTCTGCAGGGACATGATCGAAAAGTGAGTGAGCGACGGTATGTGTTCGCTCACTTTCCGATCTATTGAGTTTCATTGTCACACGTCGTCTCGAACTGTGAGGTTGAGTGATTTTCACCCACTTTAACGGGAGGATGCTAGTTTGTGTCCTCCCGTTACCCTAAGGAGAACTATGGGGAAAAACACTGACCCCATAGTTCTTCTTTAAGATCCTTGGATCTGAGTGCTGGGGTACATTTTCTTATGTGCCCTGCCGGTGTACACAGATCTGTACACCTCAAAACACATTGAAGGGAATTTATCAAAACTGGAGCAGCTGTGCATGGCAACCAATCAGCTTCTCTCTCTCATTTTCAAATCTTAACTGAACAAACTGAAGAGAGAGGCTGATTGGTTGCCATGGACAGCTGCTCCAGATTTTCTCTACTTCAGTTTTGATAAATTCCCCCCATTGTTAATAGCACCCTAAACATTGCAAGTGAGACGGACACTTTATGCGGAAAGGCATGTGACAAATGTACAATTAAGTAAGGTTAAAAATGCTCAAAGCTGCAAAAGGTGATGGAGCATCTTAGCCACATTTGTTGCATGTAGTGATGCCCTTTGAACTAATTGGGCTGCCCTGTGTGGCACATGCGCAAAAATGCTCATGAGACCAATGAGGACAACAAGTCTGAATAGGGGCTTAGGTATTATACAATGAGCTGCATGAACAGATAATTTTTTTTCTTTCCTTTTCCACAATAAAAAGGTGATTCTGTCACAAGCATTGGATTGTTTAAGCAAAATCAACCGATGCATTCTAATCAAACTTGCAGTTAAAATGGCTTGTGATTCAAATTGGTGTTGAGGGTTTAAAATGTCAGTGATCACCAATGCTTGTACGATTATTTTGGGAGTTGGGGTTAAAATGCCACTGACCACCAATGATGGGGGGTGGTTTTAAATGCCACTGACCATCAAAAGTTGTGGGCTTTCTTTTGCAATACAGGCGGTCCCCGGGTTACATACAAGATAGGACTTTAGGTTTGTACTTAAGTTGAATTTGTATGTTAGTCGGAACAGGTACATTTTTTAAGTGTAACTCCAGCCAAAAAAACATTATTTCGTCTTGGATAGCATAGGGAAGGGTCACGTTTGTTTTGCTGTCAGTTTCCCTTGTTCAGAAGATTATAATATAATAAAAAAATGTTTTATTTAAAATGACACCAAAAAAAGTTTTTTCTATTTTTAATTTTATTTTATAGACTTTATTTTTTTATTTGTTTGCATTTTTAATGTTTATTTATTTAACTTTTTTTAACTTTTTTTTACATTTCTTTGTCTTTTTTATTAATTGTTTTATTTTTTAAACTTTAAAAAAAATTATTTTAATGCTGGGAGCCATACCCAGCCTGCTATTGGATATTGTAAAATGCAATAGACAATAGCAAGCTGGCTTTTGCATCTGCCCACTGCCTGCTGTCAATCAGCAGAGGAGGGGCCTGACGGAGAAAGTTCTCTATCAGGTCCTCCCGTGCTGATTGACAGCAAGTAGTGGGCGGGTACAATAGCCAGCTTGCTATTGGCTATTGCATTTGACAATATCCAATAGCAGGCTGGGTATAGCTCCCAGCCTGCAATGAAGAGGAGGCCGGGGGGCGGGACAGCGAAGGAGCGGCCGGACTGGGACGGCGAGCAGATGATCGTCCGGACCGGGACGGCGAGCAGATGATCGTCCGGACCGGGGAAACCGACGGATTGGCGGAAGAGGAGGCTGGGACATCAGCGGAGGTAAGGGGGGCAGCGGCAGATTGCAGCGGTCTGTGTCCCCGCTGCCTCCGCCAACACAGGTGCGGAGAGAAGCCGGGACACAGGCCGCTGCTGCCACAGTTCTCCTAAATGTACCGGTGGCTGCCAGGACATTTACGAGAACTGTGGACCCCGTTCGTAAGTATGAATTTTTCCACCAATAATTAAAGGTTTGCACTTTGCTTCAGTGGTCAATTATTAAAGGCTAGCCAAACCTTGACCACTTCAATATCAGTATGTAACATGCTGGTTATTTTCTCATTCAGCAGGAAGGATGTAGATGGTAAAATCTAGACATGGCTAAATAGAAAAGCTTGCCTTAACGAACATGAATATGGCCTGTGTGAGGGCCCATTCACACCATGTCCGGATCAGATGTGGTACGTTACATTTTTCTTCCGTACCAAAAATGCACCCCATTGGCTTTGTTCACACCAGTCCAGTCCAGTCCGTTCCAGTGCAGGAAAAGAAAATGCTGCATGTCACATTTTTTTCTACACTGGAACGCACCGGAACGCGTCACAAATGCACTGCACTGGAACGCAACAGAAGCTATGACATGGAGCAGGAAGAGATTCGTTTGCATAATGCCATTACCCCTCCCATAAAAAAAGCGCACTGGAACGCATCACAAATGCACTGCACTGGAACGCAACAGAAGCTATGACATGGAGCAGGAAGAGATTCATTTGCATAATGCCATTATCCCTAAAAAAAAAAAAAGCGCACTGGAACGCATCACAAACGCACTGCAACAGAAGCTATGACATGGAGAAGGAAGAGATTAATTTGCATAATTACATTACCCCTCCCAAAAAAACGCACTGGAACACGTCACAAATGCATCACAAACGCACTTCAGTGCGTTTGCAGAAATGCAGCGCGTTTGCAGAAACGCGTGCAGATCTAATCCGAACATGCTGTGACAGGGCCCTGAAGGCAAGGACTCCAAACCACCAGTCTGCTAATAGGGAATCAAACCAGTGATTACCACAGTAGTAAATTTCAACATTGACATTTTTATACTTGCTCCTTATGTCCCACAGTAAGGAACTTCATTAATCCAAAAGATGGAGAAAGGGAATGTAGCTCAGCTAGAGTTACAAAAGATCCCAGGTGCTCTTGTTGCATTCTTATAGGCAAAAGCAAAAATGGACATTGGTAAAGGATTTGTTTAGACATGACCCACAGGTACCCCAAACCTTCCTTTTCCTCCTTTAAAACATACCCAAGCATTGTTGTTTTCCTTTGCCTTGTTCCTGTAGTGAGAGACAGCTTTTATTGCTCCATATGATGACAATGTTGCGTATAACTGCTAATTAAAGCTGAATTCCAGGCAAACAGCTAAATACACAGTTAAAAATACATATATGAAAACTGTTTCACACGCCAAACCATTTGTACCTCTGTCCATCCATTCCTAGGATGTACACAACTCTGCCACACTGCACAGCCTTGCCTAGCAGAGGAAGGGGCCTGATATTTTCTCTGTTGCAGTTTCACTTCCAATTATAGGTCTCCTCCCCACCCCTACCCTGTGACTAGACAGGGAAGGGAAAAGCAGCACACTGATTAAGTTAGCTCTCTGCCATCTGCTCTCTTCTCTAATTGGCATGTTTCGAAAGGTGGCCATACACTGCACAGCCCTTGCAAGACTTTTGTCTTGCGAGGGTTGTAAAGTAATTTTAAAAAACCTACGATCTGCCCATCAAGGACAGGCAGATCATACTTGCGATCATCGCAAGCCTGCCCCGCTGAGGGACGGGCTTCCGATGACTGCAATGCTGAACGGGCAGTGTGCGCATGCGCACACCGGCCCGTTCGGCAGTTGTCGAACGAGCACGCCACTAACCCGCCGAGAATCGTACGTACGGTTTTCCAGCCTGCTTGTTCGACGGAAGACGTGCGATCGTACAGTAGAAATGGTCACACGCCTTCCATACACTTTGCGATTATCGTACGATCGCGGCATTTCCCACGATTATCGTATGATAATCGTACAGTGTACGACAGCAGCACACCAGACTGGCTCTCCCACCACCAGTCTGAGCTCTTCTATACAGCTGTCTGCGAGAGGATAATACCAAGCCAAATTCAGTTATTTAAAAAAATATATTTTTGAGGATGTACTAGTGAAGACAGAGCTGTAAATTTATGCTTTTTAGATTTGCATGGCATTTAACTGTAGGGAACATAATGTTTTGTTTTTCATATGTCACAGAGCATTTGTTTTACAGGTCTATTCACAAAAGGGTGAAGAGTTTGGAGAAGGCAGGAGAAGGGAACAATCTAGGACAACATAGCAGAACTGGAAAGTGAGCTGAATTGGAAAATGTTTCCAAATCAGCTATGTTGTCCTATTGTTCACTTCTCCTGTCTTCTCCACACTCTTCACCCTTTTGTGAATTAGTGTTTGAAATAGGAGTCAAGACTATGCGCTAAAAATTGTTTTCACTACATAACAATGGCTACATAGTGTAAAGGCATGTCTAAACATTCTACTCAGTTTAACACCATCATGTTGACCCCCACATTAAACTAGATTGTGCAGCCAGACTGAAATTTTAGGCCACTTTGAAAATCTGCTGGGGTCTAATTAAAATTTTCCAGCTCATCCAATCAATGTCTCAAAAACGTTTATACAAAGTATATGAATGCAGTGTATATATATGAATTATGGGATGCACCCCTGAGACCTTGAAAGTGCCACATTTAAATCCAAAGTGTTCTAAATTACTTGTTCAAAGGATGAAAACACATTTACTGGTATTTAAAATGACACTAGCAATAATGTTTCCTTCTTCCAAGTTCCGGTACAAGTTGTCTTTTCACTTTCAATTGATTTTTATTGAACTTTTTAAAGAAAAACATGTAAGTACATGTTTCTCAGGCAGTATACAAACACCAAAGAAATATGACAAACAACTGTTCTCAGCTCAAAAGAAAAATATTCCCTGGCAACATTACCCGGGAATGCAGTATTAAGAAAACAAAAATCAATGTTTAGGCTTATTAAAAAAAAAACTAAGCCTACGATGAAAAACTCTTTAAAAAAGAAAACAGAGAAGAACTGAAAAAGGATCAATAAAGTGCTGGTTGTCAGAAGAAGAGAGGAAGGAGGGGGGTCAGGGGTACAGAAGGATGGAAAAGGTTGTGGGTGGGGGGGGGGGGGGTGTTAAAAGAGAAACTGAAGTACTTCCAGGGTAAAACTTTAGTGTCTAAGGAAGTAAAAAGAAAGGCGATGATACGAGCGGAAGGAAAGACAGGACAACAAGATATAGTAACAAGCTAAAACTTGTAAAAATTGCCTATGAAGGCAAATGTTGGCAATGCTCATAGGCATGACCATAGTTGGGAGTCACCATAAATGCTTAGGTAATATAACATACAACTGAAAGCAACAGGCAAACTTCAAATAACAAACAAGGCAAGTACCCGTGCAACTCAAGGGGACCCCTTAGGCAATAAGAAAACAGAGGTTATCATAAAGGACACAGAAAGGCCACGATATGGCTTTATACATTTGCTCATAATTTAAAGTTCACGTTACCAATATAGCTCCTCAGTAAACATCAACAAAAGAAAAAAATAAATAAGGGCCATGAAGTGTCCAGGATGCCTTGTGGTTATGTGATTATAGTGCATAAGGCAATGAGCAAACAGTAAAAGTAGTACTTATCAATCATATCAAATGTCTTCTGCCCTCAGGCTGCAAAGTGAGTCCATACAGTATTTATTCCCCCTTAATAAGGGGTGGGGGATGGAGTTAGCTGACCTGCTAGTGTAACATACAGGCCTGATCTCCTGTGCAGGTGCGGAGCTCGCTGGCTCCGCCCCCTCAGCTGTTTTAAGCCACGATTGCACACTGGGAGGGTGTCTGTGCAAGGAGGAAGACGCCGACCTACTGTGCTGACATCCTCGTCTGGATCTCCTAAATCCCCACACTACTTCTCAGGACTCTGTCCTGCAACCCACTTGGGACAGCTGATTCCTACCACAGCATACTGCCACAGCAGCCTCTAACCTGCAGATAACCATTACCTCAATACACTGTGTCCTATGGCCAGCTGGTAAAGTTCCATTAATCATTGCTGGTTGTTTCAACCATTACTATTACCTGCTCATAGACTTTACCTGGATTACAAACACTTCATGTTCCCTGCTTATCAGTTTGTTGCTATGTGACTTTACCTGGATTGCAAACACTGCATGTTAACTGCTGTTATCAGATTGTTGCTAAATTACTTTACTTGGATTAAAACACTGCTTTTGATTGCCACAACGTAGTCCTGTTACTACTTATTCCATGGTGCATTACTGTCTGTAGCTGAGATCCTACCAGACCACGGCCAGTACCTTACAGCTAGGATCAAACACTTGGGCCAATGCAGCCGTTCCCTCCGTTATGGCAGAGGCCTCAGACCAAACCAGACTCTTCATCAGGCAAGCTGAGGTTAGGTGAGTGGGACCCCAAAATACATTATTAGTGGCAAATAACAAAGCTTTGAAAAAAGTGAATGTGCAGCGCTATACTAAGTGAAATGTAATCCCCCTTTCGGGATATATAAAAGTAAAAATATTTTAAATAAATATCACACAATCATAAATAATCTTATAAACCTTAATATACAGTGAATGTCCAAAAATATAGGTTAAAATGATATGTTCACACTGTGGTGATGTAATTCCGCTTCCGGGATATATAAAGTAAAAATATTTTAAAATATTTTAAATATTTTAAATAAATATCACACAATTCTATGCCGTGAGTAAATAACAAAGCTTGACAGAACAAAATATTCAGTTATAATAGTCATTTACCAAGGATGAAAACACTTTTCATTATAGAACCAAGCGAATTGAGGATGGTTCTGACCACTCAAAGGACTCAATAGGAGGACAGATTTGAGCAAAAAGCAAAGGCAGAAGAAGTTGCATATCTTAGTCCACAATATTCAGGTTGTCCAATTCCCAAGAGTCTAGTCAAAGCAATTAGCAAGTACTTCTCCGACTGAGAGTGCACAACTGTCGTAGAAAGGGAGAAGTTCCCGAACTGGAAGGAGGATCAAGATGGTAAACAGACATGCTGTACATTCCTTAATTCCTGGGAAAAGAAGTGGAGAGTCACAGATGTTGAGCATGCACATCCATCAAAGTAACAGCTTAAGGCTCCATTCACACATGAGTGCTCCAAACATAAAATGCATTGCAATGTGCATTGTTTAGACTTGCGGCATCTGCGTGGTACGAAATTGCGTGTCCTGCAAAATAGTTCAAGCGCGGTTTTATGGGCGGATTCAGCACATTTCAGCTATAGTAATAGCCACAAATTTGCGGAATCCGCTCGTATATCTTAACGTTTGCCAAGTCATCCCTGTGGGATTATCTGACTGAGTAGCCAGGATACTATCATTGGAACAATTTTACAAGTTGTTTTCCAGTAGTTCTTGCAAGGAATATAGTATATAAAAGAAAGTTTGTGAAGCGACCAGCTTATGAACTGACATTTGGCTGGAGTAGTGGTTGCATTCTCCGATTTATGGCTGGTTGCTGAAGAATGTTTCCCTACAGGGAACAATGTGAGGGGTCTTTTTCTTGTAGGGGATCACAGCTTGGAGATAGCAGAGTGAGGCAGGAATATCACTCTGTGCTGTTACAATGGCCACATGTAATCAGTGCTGCTGTAATAAATGGTTTTAGGAAGCATGGCTGCTGCAGACAGTTAGTCAGAGCGGCTCTGTTCGGTTGCTGGGCTCTGAAGTGATCACTGCTCACCTCTGACAGTTTTGGGGCTGCGGAAGTATAGAAGATTGTTGCAGGTGGCTCAATTAATTGCTAAAATCTGGCTTAGGGTTGCCACCTTTTCTGCAAGCCAAACCCGAACACTGTAGTGCCTCACGGCAATTTTTTTGTAAAGTATACCGTATTTTTTGCTCCATAAGACACACTTTTTTTCCCCCAAAAGGAGGGGGAAAATGTGCCTGTGTCTTATGGAGCGAATACCTATCGCCCGACGCCCGGAGCATGCAGTTTTGGGCGCTGGGCAAGTAGTTTTTTTGTACATTAAGCCCTGCTCCTGACAAGCAGAGCTGAATGTACAGTGGGAGCCGCTGCTCGTTTAATAAAAAGTGATCTAATTAGATCACTTGTATTAAATTGAGCGGCGGCAGTAGTGTCCGCCCCCCCGCGGTTTTCCGAACAAGTGAAGCCGGCCTTTCTAGCCAATCAGGAAGCCGGGCGGTATGTCATGACCTGCCTTCCTGATTGGCTAGGAAGCTGGCTTCACTTGTTTCTAGGCAGCGTGGCTTCCTGGCCAATCAGGAAGCCAGGGCGCGAGTCATGATGTACCACCTGGCTTCCTGATTGGTTAGGAAGCCAGGCTGCCTACCAACAAGTGAAGCTGGCTTCCTAGCCAATCAGGAACCTGGGAGGCAGGTCATAACCCACCACCTGGCTTCCTGACTGGAAAGGAAGACCGGCTCCATACTCCCTAGGCACTGCCGGTCAGAGCAAGATCTCCCTCTGACAGGAAGTTCCGGTATTGGAGCATTTGGGCGAGTACGAGTACTCGCCCAAATACTCGGAATCTGCACCGATACTGATACTAGTATCGGTGCATCCCTAGTGCAAATCCATTTTATTGATAGTTGTCATTCAGGAGTCCCCTTCATCAGGCTCAGAAATTACATTCTAGTATGTCTATATAAAGGTTGTGGTACTTTTATACAATGTAATTTCTTTTTTAAATCAGATAGTTTTTATTTGTTTTTGCATAATAGAAAATACAAAAGACATTAACAGAAACAAAAACCACAAAGAAAAAGAGAGAGAGCATTCATATCCATAAGAGCCACATAATGTAATTCGACAAGAACACATCGCCTGCCTATAAAAGAGCACATTCAATATCAATTATCGTGAAAGCCTCGTGAGCCCCCTACATGTACATCTCAACACACCCCTACATCCATCTCTCCACCTTGTACTCAGGGGCCTTACGGGTTTGACAAAGTAATGGGATACCGACATCAATGGTCTCTAGGAGAGGAGCACGGATGTCATCTACGCAGATATGTCCTGTCCACGGTATGTCAACCAATTATCCCACAGGGAATGAAACCGTGTCAGGGTGCCCCGCTGTTGAAAGATAATGCGCTCATATGCAATGGTCGTATCCAATTCCACATGCCACATCTCCAGTGTAGGTGGGGAAGAGGATATCCATTTATGGACTGCCAACCTTGTTGCAGTGAATAATGCGCGTTTAAGGGCCAGAATACAATGTCATTTCTGAGCCTGATGAAGGGGAGCCGGCGTGGCCCTGAAAGCGCTTGTCGTTTGAATGACAACTATCAATAAAATGGATTTTGCACTAACATGGAATCTTAGTGCTGGTGACATCTGTATTGGACGATATGTACTATTGCACATAAAAGATGCCGCCACAAAACATGTCACAAGTTACCTATGGCATTTTTTTGGGAACATGTTTTACGTACAATACCCCCACCCCCCCTTCTTTTCAATTGATATTTAAATAAATGTAGTAAATACCTTTTAAGATGCAGTCCTAGATGAAAGCGATTCACGCCAGCTGCCGGAGGATGAATTCTCCCTCTCTGCTCTCTCTCTGATGTCACTTCCCCCGACTCAGCCAGCTCCAGCAGCGGAGGAGAAACAGAGGAAGGGAGAGTCAAGGGACTGAAAACAGCGGCACCCGGCGCCCGCCACGAGTTACTAGCCACAAGTCCGGTTTGTATAATGTGTCTGGCTGTGAGGTGGGCTCACACCCGGACACAGGTTTCCAAACCTGGACTGTCCGGATGAATACCCTACTGTGGGAGGTTAACCCCTTGATGACCCATGGCAGGATAATTCCATCATGGGTCCCTAAGGGGTTAAACAGACTATGTTCATATTTGTAGAGCCGGCGACCGGCTTTACAGTAGAAGCGATTTTGGCGACTCAACTGTCGCCAGAT
>NW_017306669.1:150697-176314 GCF_000935625.1 Nanorana parkeri | reverse complement strand
GTTTCGGTCCAGTGCGAACGCAAAAAGATAGAGCATGCAGCATTTTTTTGCGTTCTCACTGGACCGAAACGCAGGCAATGTTTTGTCACGCGTCCGATCAAACTGTGGATGAGGGGCATGGCTGCAGTGCCATTGACCTCAATATAACGCCATGCCCCCGCCCAGAACAAAGGGGGGGGGAGTTTCCTGTGTGATTGCTGTGCGTTCCAGCAGCTACCGTTCTGGAACGCACCCTAATGGGTGTGAACAATCCCTAACACCTCCAGGGGTGCTTGCACAGCCAAAACAACAGGGCCCCTTTCACAATATACAACCAGCATGACATACTGTAATGTTATACCAACCCCCCATTCCCCCTCCTTTCCCCTTTTTCTCCCCCCTTTCCCCTTTTTCTCCCCCCTTTCCCCCCTCTTCCCTTGCAATTGTTATGTAAAAAAAATAAATGTAATAGACATACCTGTTAAGATGAAAGCGCTGTCCATGCCAACTGCTGGAGAATGACTTCTCCCTCTCTGCTCTCTCGTGATGTCACTTCCTCTGACTCACACAGTGCCAGCCACGGAGGATCAAAGGAGTGAGAGAGAGAGAGAATCGAGCTACTGAAAACCGCACCACCCGGTGCTCGCTGACTGCTGTTCTATCCCTGCTACCCACCGCTCGTCATGGTGCCACCAAGTAGGGGTGAGCGGCGCCCTCCTGCCCGGGCACAGGGTTCAAAACCCGTACTGTCCGGGTGACTCCTGGATGGGTGGCAACCCTAATCTGGCTGCACATCTGGACTGAGTGGAGCCACATTGTGGCCCTTTTGGTTGGCTGCTCACTAGTGCCCCGCAGTTCAAGTTGTCTAATAAATGTGACCCACCCTGCTGAATGCTGCCCACCTTATCTGATACTCATCTTCATCCTTGTTCCAGCTCTCCCCATAGAAAGAAATAGGGCTGCAGCATACATGCGCATGCTCAAGAGGACGCAGCAAGCATGTTTTTGCCATTTGACGCCCTTAAGATCACTGAATCCAGGACAAAGTTGAGTATCAAAGTTATTACATGTCCTATTATATGAACAAGATTTTTTCCTTTAAAAATAGATTCGGCACAATATACACTATTTTATTTGAGGATAACATCTCTGTTAGGTTCTAGTTATATGGATGTTTATCTTGAGTGAACTGAAGTTAAAGTGCACCTTTGCTCCCTTTGGCTAAAAAACACATCAGCATGCAGCTTTGCATTTGTATTGTGCCCAAGCGTTTAATCCTGGGAAAGTAACATCAGCAGAGTATTCTGGGAAATCTTATCTGTAATCTCCAGGGATCTCAGGGAAAAGCATTTTCCTCCCCTGAGATGATGTGCATGGTCACTCACATGTCCTATTCACATGTTCCCGGAATTAAAGGGAGACAGATTTACCAGCCTTTACTAAAAAGGAAGTATGTGTTTGTAGATTGTCATTGCTAAACATGTATAAAGGTGTCTTTGTTGTTATTTTGAAGATATGGGTAAAGTTCCTCTTTAAACACACAGCTTATAGAAGATACCTAATATAGAGGTCCACATTTACTGCACAAAATAGGTGGTTATGATTTGAAGTTTTATCCATCAATGGTAAACTTATATTGTTAGAGAGGTACATTACAGCGGTGCAACTTTACTATAAGTTCTATAGGTTATAATGCAATTTGGAATTTAAGCAGATGGGTGGGGTCAGTCTTGCAGGCTAGTACGGGTGGCGTGGATCCACAGGAAGGAGGAGGAGACTTTTGGCCGGTGCTGTAAACAGGCGCTGTGATTCCCAGGAAGGCTGCTAGGACCCTGCTGGGGACCTCAACAGCCTTCACGATAGTCATGGTTCATATTTACAGCGCTGGCTTTGGTTTAAACATGTAAAGCGCCGCTGTCAGCGCTTAGTATCTGGGCATTTTCACGAGTACTCGTGAACATTCCCCAATATCGGCACCTATACTGGGATTAACAGGAACAACGAATACCAAGCACCATACTGTGCAGTTTCTATGGTGGGTACACCGTGAACACTGATACCACGATTCACATGCCTAATTACGTTAGATCTTTTTGTATGCTAGACAATGCAAACTTTGGTTTGGGAATATTACAGCAGATTGTTTTTAAACAGAGCCTTAAAAATCATTTCCACCATTGAGAAACTGAAAGCATTCTTTTCATCAAATGCAATTGCAGAAGTGTTTGTGTTTGCTTCAGCAGATTTGTTGTGTGCGTCAAGAGAATTTGACAAATTTATTGAAACCTATGATTTTCTGTATAAAGCTTTCAAGCCTAACTATCAACAGTCAAACAGACAACTTGACAGCGCTGTTAAAAATGTCAAACATGCTTGCAAAGCAAAACACAGTGGGTGGAGGTATTTAGGAATACATCTATAAATGGCATAGGATCATGAGCTCGGCTGCTCATGAGTTGGCAATTATACTTCATTCTGCCTTTGACATATAGACAACAGCAGAGGATTTAACAACAAATACAAGCTAAATAAATCGGGAGCAGTGGCGGACATAGAATGTGTGTCTCCTGTAACCCCAAAAATGGTTGGGCCCTTGCTACCACCTGGCTAAAATTTGTTTGAGAAATCTTAATTTGGATAACACAAGCAGTGAGCTTTCAACTCTGGTGGAATGTCAAGCAGTTATACTGCAGCAGTTCAGCTTAATTCCAGTTTGACCTCATTATGAAACCTTGTAGATTTTACAAAACAAAAATAACTAGAAGTGTGCCTTTATTTTAAAAAAAACTAAACTATTTTATGGAAATTAGTTGGGGTTAACTACCAAATTACTAATAAAAAAAGCATGTTTGTCAGGTGTATGTGTCAGAGGACTTTGTTACATATAGTTACATAGTATTTGAGGTTGAATAAAGACACCGGTCCATCAAGTTCAACCTTTGTGTGTCTGTGTGTGATTGTGCATGTGTGTGTACACAAGTCCCTGTGTGCAGGGCCGGATTTACTCTCTCTGCTGCCCCAATGCCAGGTTCCTCAATGCACCCCCCTGTGCTCAGGCTGCATAAAAGTGATTTCGGTGACCTCGCCAAGATCACTTGTACAAAACAAGCAGCGGCTTCTCTGCTGTACATTTAGCCCTGCTTGCCCAAAGCAGAGCTAAATGTAGAAAACTGCCCGCCCAGCGCCCAACACACCCCTGCTGCCCCTCTACTCCCTGCTGCCCCAAGGCCGGGCCTCAGTTGGCATTGTGGGCAATCCGGCCCTGCCTGTGTGGTCTAGTTTTTAAGAGTACCTGTACCCCTGTATGTTACGGTCTCTGAGGAAGGTACCTAAATGCTTTTTGAATGATTTAATACTCTCTGCTGATACCACTGCTTGTGGCAGCGAGTTCCAGATTTTAACCGCTCTAACTGAAAAATCTTTTCTCTACCAATTTTAAGTGATGGCCTCTTGTCTTTGTTATGGAGTTTACCGTAAACAGTTTATTGCTGATGTTGACATCACGACTAAACATTTTGCACATCAAAA
The DNA here is from genome assembly GCF_000935625.1 of Nanorana parkeri. Lineage (NCBI taxonomy): Eukaryota > Metazoa > Chordata > Amphibia > Anura > Dicroglossidae > Nanorana > Nanorana parkeri. The sequence goes on along the minus strand of NW_017306669.1, from coordinate 172,807 downwards.
TCATGTCCCCTCTTAATCTCCTCACTTCCAGCATGAACAAGTTTAACGAAAGTAATCTTGTCTCCATAGCTTTGGTCCTCCAGCCCTTTAATTAGTTTAGTTGTCCTTCTCTGGACTCTCTCCAGCTCAAGGACATTCCTTCTGTGGAGGACCAAAACTGAACCGCATACTCCAGATGAGGCCGAACAAGTGATCTATAAAGTGGCAAAATGATTGCCTTGTGTCTACAATGCATTCCCTTTTTAATACAAGACAGTACTCTGCTTGCTTTGCTTGCTGCAGTCTGGCATTGCAAGCTATTGTTTAATCTGTGGTCTACTATGACCCCAAGATCTTTTTCCATTTCTGACTTCTCTAGTGGAGTTCCCATTAATATGTATTCCTCTTGTCTGTTTTTGACCCCAAAATGCATTCCTTTACATTTTTCAATATTAAACCTCATCTGCCATATAGTTGCCCAATCTCCTATTTTATGCAGGTCCCTCTGCAATGCTATAGTGTCTAAGTCTGTGTCAATTACCCTCCCAATATTAACATCTTCGCCGATATCGTTAATGAACAGGTTAAACCGTATGGGGCCTAGCACAGAACACTGGGGCACGCCACTCTCAACCATAGACCAATCTGAAAAAGAGCCATTTATCAATACTCTCTGGAAGCATTCGTGTAGCCAGTTCTCTATCCATGTAAACATGATTTTATCTATGCCCATAGACCTCAGCTTGTGTACTAATGGTTTATGTGGTACCCTTTGGCAAAAAAAAAACAATAACTAAGCCTGCATGGCTAAATAAAACAGTAAAACAACACATCAAGGACAAGAGCAGGGCATTTAAAAAATATAAGATGGAGGGGACGGCATTGGCATTCCAGAACTACAAGGAATGTAATAAAGTATGTAAACATGAAATTCGGGCAGCTAAAATATACTGTGAAAGGCATATCACCACAGTCAGAGGAACCCTAAAAATTCTACCAATATATAAACAGTAAAAAGGTAAGAAAGGAGCAGATAGGCCCAATAAAGGATGAAAACGGGAGATTAATCACAAACGACAGGGAGAGGGCCGAGGTGTTGAATTCTTTTTTCACCTCAGTATACACACAGGAAAAAGACGGGTATAATGTAGATAAGAATGCAAGTAGCTCATTGCAAAATATATCACAGTGGTTGACGGTAGCCGGGGTGCGACATAGACTTGAAAAACTTAATGCAAATAAAGCATTAGGACCAGATAACCCCAAGGTACTTAAAGAACTCAGTCAGGTTATAGCAAGACCATTATTCCTCATTTTCAAGGACTCCTTAATGACTGGTAGAGTACCAAGTGACTGGCGGAAAGCTACGGTAGTACCGATATTCAAAAAAGGGTCAATATGCAAACCTGGGAACTACAGACCAGTCAGTCTAACATCAGTTGTATGCATACTGTTAGTGGGAAAAATAAAGGACTATTTAGTAGAGTTTGTTGGTATAATAAATGATAATCAGCATGAATTTAGGAAGGATCGTTCCTGTCAGACCAACCTACTAACATTCTACGAGGAGGTAAGTAGAGATCTGGATGGAGGGAGGTCGGTGGATATGGTATATCTGGATTTTTCTAAAGCGTTTGACACATACCACATAAACGCTTACTACACAAGCTGAGGTCTATGGGCATAAATGAAATGGTGAGTACATGGATAGAGAATTGGCTACAGGAACCTGTCCAGAGAGTATTGATAAATGGCTCCTTTTCAGATTGGTCAAGTGTCAGCAGTGGTATGCCTCTGGGTTCTGTGCTAGGCCCTATATTATTCAATCTGTTTATTAACGATATCGGGGAGGGCGTGAATAGTGTTTGCGTGTTTGCTGATGATATCAAAATCGGGAGGGTAATAAACAGAGACTTAGACACTATAACATTACAGGATGACCTGGATAAAATAGGGGAGTGGGCAACTATTTGGCAGATGAGGTTTAATGTTGATAAATTTAAAGTAATGCACTTTGGGGTTAAAATTAGGCAATCGGTACATTTTGGGTGCAGGTTATCTGGTCCTAACGATTTATTTGCATTAAGTTTATCAAGTCTTTGTTGAACCCCGGCTATTGTCAACCACTGCGGTGTTTTACGCACTGAGCAACTCACATTCTTATCTCCATTAAAACAGTCTCTCTCTTGAGTGTATACGGAGGAGAAAAATGAATTCATACCTCAGCCTTCTCCTGGTCATTTGTGATTAATCTCCCGTTTTCGTCTTATTGGGCCAACGTGCTCTTTTTTTTTTTTACCCTTTTACTGTTTATATACTAGAATAATTGTTTTGGGTTCCTTTTTACTGACTGTGGCAATATGCTTTTCATAATCTATTTTAGCTGCCCGGATTTCATGTTTACATCTCTTATTGCATTCCTTGTAGTTCTGGAATGCCAATGCAGTCCCCTCCATCTTATTTTTTATAAATGCTATCTTCTTTTCTTTGTGTTGTTTTACCATTTTATTTAGCCATGCAGGCTTAGTTCTTGATCTTTTGTTTTTGTTTCCCAGTGGCATTAGCATTGTGTAATGTATTCCTAAAACAATCCCACTTCTGGTCAGTGCTCAGTGTTAGAAATACGTTGTCCCAGTTAGTGTCGCATACTAGGTGACGCAGCTTATCAAAGTTTGCCTTTCTGAAGTTTAGTCTTTTCTGTACCCAACATTAAAAGTAATAATCCTGTGATCACTATTACCCAATGTATACCTAATCGCTATGTAATATACCTAATCGCATTATTAGATTATTAAGTCTAGTATAGCATTCTTCTTGGTTGGGACATCAACAATCTGATCCAAGAAATTGTCCCGTAACAGGTTCAGAAAACGACGAGCTTTTATAGAATGAGAGGCTCCATTTGACCAATCAATCTCCGGATAATTGAAGTCACCCATTATAACAACATTTCCTTGCCTCCCAGCTAATTCTATTTGGGAGTGTAGGTGAGCCTCCTCCTCTTCCCCTATGTTCGGGGGTTTATAACACACACCCACAATTAGTTTACGACTAGCTTCAGTCTTATCAAATTCTAGCCACAAAGACTCAACACCAACCCTCTGTCGTGATGTCATCTCGTATGTGCAGATTTAGATTGTTTTTTTATGTATTGGCATACCCCCCTACCTCTTCTACCAACCCTTGTCCCTCCTGAACAGGTTGTACCCTTGTACATTAGTTGCCCAGTCATGTGCGCTGTCTAGCCAAGTATCTGTTATTCCCACTATATCAAAGTCCTCTTCGAGTAGCATAACTTCGAGCTCCTCTAGTTTGTTTGCTAGACTTCTAGCATTGGTGTTCATACATCTAAGTTTGGTGCAAGTTTGAGTTTTATTATTACTCGTTGACATGTTATGTTATGGGCACAGACATTCACATCATTCAAAAGGTTTAAATCTCCAAGAAATGTCTTTGTTTTTTGAAAGCATTGACCCTTTTATTCCCAAGGTGACCCTAAAATCATGAAGCATTATAGCCAAGGCATGACTAATGTTACAATTGGCTATTGCTCCCTGAAATGGCTGATTTATGCTTCAGTACTACCATATGACTTTACAGTTTGAGGCCTTACAGGTCTTCATTTGCCTTCTTCCTTAAATATTTATTGAGATCTATGAATAAGGTGAACGGATTAGGTTTGGCAGTGGGAGCAAAATTGAGGCCCTTTTGTAGTAGGGATGTCTCGTAGGGGCTGAGAGTGTGGTTGGATAGATTGAAGATTTTGATGGTGGAGGGTTCTAGTTTGTTGTTTTTCCTCTTTTGGACCAACTTTCCTGCTCTGTTGCCTCTTCTGGTGACTTTCTTTTTAGTTTGGGTGGGTGTGAGTGGCCCATATCTAAAAAAGAACTACTTGTGGCAGTGTGGACGGGGGGTGCTGTTGCCACGGGGGACGTTGTGGTCAAATGGACCACCTTGTTACCTTGTTGGTTCCTTAAATATTAGATGCCAAATACCAGTGTCAACTGCAAAAGTGAAAAGGCAACTTTGGGATGCTGGTTTTATAGACAGAGTTTCAAAGAAAAAGCCATAGTTGAAACTGCCAAATTAAAAAAAAAAAAGGTTAAAATCAGCAAAAGAACCCAGACCTAGTCTGTGGATGCCTGGAAGAGAGTATTATAGACAGATAGGTTTAAGTCTAAGGTATTTGTTTTAGGATTGGGGGGGGGCACATATGTGAGATGTAGAGAAAATGTAAGGATGATGGGGGTGTGCTTGATGCTTTGTGTCAAGCATGGCTGAGGAAATGTATTGGGCTGTTTTAGTGCTGGTGAGGTAGGAGCTGGACTATGATTTAACGCATACTACAAAGAATACAGAACAAACAGAAAGCTAGAGTACTTTCTTTCATGGGCTGGCCAGAGCAATAGCAAGATCTCAACCCATTCACACTCTTGCAACAGGAGTTTCACTGTAAGGTCAGAGAAAATTCCCAACAGGTTAGATGAACCTCTGAAAGGAGCTACAGAAGGGAAGAGTTGAAATTTCCCCTGCATATTCAACAGCTAGAAAGCCAAAGTTATGCAAAGCACTAAAAGCTACAGATGAAGGATTATTTTATTAATGTCTTGTTTGATGTATAGAACAGTTAAATGAAAAATATGAGGTGAGATATGATAACACTTCCGTAGAAGAAACTAGGGGACTTATTGACCCTATAGAAGACTACCCTACATCTGGTCAGCCTATATTTGACACTACCCTTAAAGACATGCTAGTGTTGCTTGGAGGCTCTCTACACAGTGATATGCTTTCCTTTTAAATTGAAAGAGTAATTACATAATACTGGAGAGAGGGTTAACCATGTAGTAAACAAAATGTGCAAATATGCCAAGGCACATAAAAAGATGGATGATGACTTGCAAAATGTTCAACTGAAACCAGCAGATCTTGCAGACAGATCATGCAAAAACAACATTCAGTTTAGGGGCATAGCTGACTTTATCCCACATACGGATCTTATGCAGTAGATACAGCAAATAATACCTATTTTACCTCCCTCCAGCTCTCCTCAATGAGGTAGTTGTGGACAGAGCACATAGACTGCCTCAGTCATGGCATCTGCCTAGGGACATACTCTCTAGAACCCATTTATGCCATGTAAAAGAACAGCTTATTTAAATTGCGAGAAACATTTTTCTGCCTGAACCCTGAGGAATGGTGGCCAGAAATGGTTACACCTTTGTTATTAGCAGACTGCCAAATGGCATTCTTTAGCCTGACATCAGAGGATGCCCTGGATTATGAAAGGTTGAAAGCAGAGATCCAGTGGCATCTGGGGGTGACAACCTCAGTGAAGTTGCAGTGGGTACATAGCCAGAACTATCAGATGGTGGGTTCTCCCTGTTCCCAAATGTATAACCTGATAAACCTGTTTAAACCATGGCTGCAGCCCCCAGGTTCTTACAGGACCAAACATTGTGGAAAGGGTCACCATGTATTATTTTCTGAGGGCTCTACCTACAGAGCAGTGAATGCCAGTAAACCAAGACAATCCAACCTGGCTGGTTAACGAGTGGCGCTGGTGGAGTGTTATTCTGCCATGGAGGACCTTTTGGCTAAATCTACAGCTTTGAGATCCTAAACAACCATAGCAATACTCCAGGGGCTGCCACCTCCACCTATCCTCTCACTCGATTAGATCATACAGGAAATCACTGGTGATCCATCTAGTGAAAGCGGCCAGGGCATGTGTATCGGCTCGCTCGAAACTGTCCTCGCCACCGATGGTGGCCATGTGGGTGAAGAGATTGGAGAAGATTAATCTGATGGAAGACTTAACACCACTCTACATGACCGCTGCCATCAGTTTGTAGCTACTCGGTCCCCATGGCTCTTATTCCTGGAGACCTCCGACTTTTCCCAGGCATGTTAGGGGTGACTTGTATTTGCTGCCCTGTGTCCCAGAGACCAGCACAGACAGTCTTTTAGCTGCTGAGGGACACATTGGAAAACTCGCACCAATCCAGTATCTTATATTCCTTCATCTCCCTAACTCCCCCCATTTTCTTTCTTCCTTCTCCTCTCCCCTTCCCTTGTCTTGCTTCCCGGTTTATACCGAGTTTCTCTTCCTTCTCATTCCCTGGATCTTTATGTTTGTTATTTGTCTTATCTCGTTTCTCTTATGATTAGTTAATCTGCATGCATCTTCCTCCTTCTCCAGTTAGACAGGAGATGGAGGTTTCTTGTGAAAACTTTTATGTTGCAATGCTTATAAATAAAACTTGAAAAGGTTACTGCTTGGGTTCGGAGACAATGTGCCAGTAGGATAGATGCCCATGATTGACGACATTTGAGGATGTCTATGTACATGTTCTGAGGTGCACGTTTTCTTGGATCTTCATGCTATTATCTGAAAGTTATGATCACATGTATGTACTACTTACAGCTGTCTATTTTACTGTTCCCGAGTTATTTATAAATAAATAATAAAAAAAAAAATACTCCAAACAATCCTAAACAAGACATTTCCCATAGCAAATAGTTCAAACATAGCTTTACCACCTGTAAAACAACAAAGGGAAGGCTCCAAGAGGCTTGCTTGGGAAACCAGGGCAGAACCCGTAGGCATCCCCAGTGTGGAATGGGATCTTTCAGAAGCGATACCGATTATCGTCAACCGTCAACCTTTAAGGCCGATATCCGATATCAGGTACCCATATACAGCAGGCAGTCGCCTGATATCGGCTAACCCCTACTGAGCCTCCCCCCACCCCATTCATCTGCCGGTGGCAGGATTCCACTGCCGGCAGCTGAGTGTAAAGAGCAGGCAGTGCAATAGCCAGCCTGTTATTGGCTATTTCAAATTGCAATAGCCATTAGCAAGTTGGCTATTAAACCTGCCCACTACCTGCTGTTGTTACTTGTTATACAGCACTGAAAACAAGATCTACTAGCTAGCTTGTAGCTCTTCTCATGTGTTTTGTAGATGCTTCTGTGCACCTGCCAGGCCGAAGAACCTTCCTAGGTTGCCATGTTGGTGATCTGCCATTAGTTTTAAGCATTTCCTCTTTTATAGTTTTTAGACTCCCAATGCTAGGAGCCAGGTGAGATACAGATCAGTAACTGCATCTGCTAGACACAGAGTAGGCATCAGGGTTGTGCAACATCGAGAATCATAGGATGACTTGCAGCTGAACGCTTACATGTAGTTCTAAAATTATATGCAAACCTCTTACCCCTGGTTCTGCAGGCATGCAGGGCTGTGCTGTTGCTTGTAGTTCTCCAGGCATGTACTCTGTACATGACTTGCTCTTGCACCAGTCTGCCAGCTTTAGGCGTCAGCCGACCTCTCCTGCTGTTTCTTATGCAGCTTCTCAGCCAATCAGTGCAGTCTGCTTGTGGCCAATCCTGTGGATCCTCCCTCTTGCTGTCTCTATTTAAACCCAGGGCAGCGCATGGCACGCTGCCAGAGCAAAGCTTTCCTAAGCTAGATGCTGAGCCCCTGTTTGATTGAACCTGAAAGCCTTGAAGTTTATCCGTGTCCTGACTATTGGCTTGTCCCTGGAAATCCTTGTCCTCAGTCTGCCCTGAACTTTGACTTGTCCCTGGTGATCCCAGTCTTCTGTCTGTCCCTATCCTTGTCAGGATCCAGAGCACCCCCAGGTGGCGCTGGAGCCAGGTCCTGCAGTTCCTGTGCTCGCCTGCGGGTGTCTCCAGCAGCCAGTGACTGTAAGGAACCTGCAGCTCCAGTACTCACCTGCGGGTGTGCCCCAGCTGTGAGTGATCATCCCATCACCTGGTGCTTCCTGGGAGGGTATTTAGGCCCTCCCTGCAGTCAGGAAACTGGCTCAGTATTGTGTCGCCTACACTTGACTGCTTCCTGAACCCAGCTTCCTGAACCCAGCTTCCTGAACCCAGCTACCTGAACCCTGCTTCCTATCTGCAGACCTGTCACCGACCCGGCTTGTTACCCGACCACTCTTCTTGGATCCTGTTTCTGTACCGTGCTGCCCTCCTGTTAACGACCTGGCTTGTACCTGACCATTCTTGCTAAATCCTGTACTGTGCTGCCCTCATGTTAACCCTCCTTGTTACTTCACTGCTAAACCTGTGGGGGGTTGAGGGGGTTAGTAGTTTTGTTTGATGGTAACAAATAAACTGTGCATAGAACCCTATCCTGTGTGGGCATATTAATTTGGTCATCCTGCGTGGGTACCTGCATGAGGTGTGAGGACGCCTGTACACGGTACCCTGACAATCCTTTGGCTACTCCCTGGAAATCCCAGTCTTCAGATTGTCCCTGGAAGTCCTGGTCCTCCGTCTGTCCCTGACCTTTGTTTTGTCCCTTATATGTGTGTCTGCAACCAGTCCAGAACTCTGGTCTTTTCAACCATTCTTGGCTGTTAGGTGAGTTGGGTGAACCTAGGGATTGTGACCTGGGGTCAGCACGCAGCCAAGCCAATCTCCACCATCAAGAGCTCTGGTGAACACCGGTTGGCCCTTAGATTCCACATCCTGGGGGACCCCATGCCACATACCTAGCATTGCAGCACCCTGCCGTGCACCTTGTCCTACCAGCCTATTCTGTCTTCCACCACCTCCTTCAGTTCCCCTGCTCTGTTCCCTGCTTGCACTACAGCTCTGGGAGTTGTCAGCCTACACGGCTTGCACCCTTTTCTCTAAGTGTCCCTGCCAGTGTAGTAGATAGAGTCCACAGACCTAATTCCAGTTTATACCCGTGAGCCCCAATCCGTGACAGGATGCCTATCATAAGAGAAACAAGGGGACTATCACTGCTGGCTTCTTTTGAAAATAATAATTCCCTGGCTGTCATTCTGAGCCTTTTTGTCTCAAATATTTTCAAAGTTCTTGATCCACAATAAGTGTTCAGATCAGCAATTCGGACTTTACTTGTGTAGCACAGGCTTAGTATTGCTTTTGTAATATATGCAGAGTATTGCTCTCTGAAACTGCATTACATCTTCTGGCTTAACTGATAGCTCACAGAGACTGGAGGAGAGACTCTATTGGTTACTGCTTTGGCTAAGAAGGAAGCCGACCCCTAACAACAAAGGCAAGCAAGGACTTGATTGGATAGCAGTCAGAAGAGCTGTGATTGGCTAGCAGGCCGTTTTTTGGTGAGACAGAGAACACAAGGAGAACAGACTGAGGGGAGAGAGGAAGACACAGTGAGAGAGACACAGACTGGTATGTTGCAGCCTGCCGGGAAAATGTCCCTTGTGCTTGTTTCCTGTGTACTGCCAGATCTGGGATTCCTGTGGAGATTTCTAAAGGGAGGTCGAACACCAATGCTCGTTTAATCTGCTGAGCGGTTGTATCATATCATTGCATTTGATATTGTTATCCTGTTATTCAGTTTATCTTTTTCCAGGGATTATTGCTAGTTTAATAAAGCCCATCCAAAAGTATAAACGGTGTATTGGTGTTACTTGGGTCCAGGTGAGGGTGAGTCATCACTGGTGCGGGACAGAAGGCCCGTATATTACAGCGGCCCTTGCGGGGGTAGCGCTATACTTGCTATATGCTTGTTCCATGTAAGTTAGTCAGTATGAAAGACCAGCTGGCATTTTGGAAGGGAAGTCAAAAATGGCAGGCAACATGTTTCTCTCATTAAATCCCATTCTGGAGCCAGCATTCATGCAGAATGCAAAAATGTATCTAAATATTTTTTCAACTGTAATTCAGTTCTGTACATATACTGGTTGTTTTAGTGTAATTGAATAAAGTATATCTTCACCAATCAATCATTTTAGTTTATTGTGGGGCATCTTAGATTGGCTTTATCTGTAATATTTGAAATTAACCATCCTTATACAGTGTTTTCCTGTTCCTGCTTACTTATTAGCCAAAACACAGACACATGATTTATATACACATCAAAATATAGCTGTTAGCTTACTCCTTTATTATTTTAAGTGACTCCTACTTGTAATGTGGAGATAATAAAACCACCAGTTTTGCGTCAGCTGAAATAAGAACCAAATGAAAATTTCCTCATGCAAGAATCACCGTGCCATGATCCACCTTTGCTCTGAGGCTGTCAGATTTTTCTAGTACAGGCTGAAAGAAAGTGTATGGCAAAACAAAAGGTTCGATGCAACTGTGTCCAGTTATCATAGGAGAAACGAAAATTACTACCTGACCCCACAAGGGAGTCTAAACATTTCTCTGGATGATTATATTACCATAGTATTGTTTAATGTTTATTACTGTGTCGTGAAACCATACATTTCTTTTGTTAAACTGTTAGTAATTTTATCATGAGTACCTATTGCTGGAAGGTATTCCACAGCTTAAAACTTAACTTTGGGTTTCCTTGTCAGAATGTTTATACTGCTCTGATATACAGTTCTATTTATGGAAACAATTAAAAATCTATGGTTAAGGAGATTCCCAATGTATTTCCATAAATCAAAATTTATGTGAGTTCTTTCATTTGCGCTGACTTCGTAGACAAGAGGAATACCAAAGTATACAAAATATAGATATTTATTTATCAAAAATCAGTGCAAAAATAATAATAAAATATAATTGGTGACAAACAAAGAATATGGATCAGATAATATCAATCAATTTGATAACACAGGTAATGCATAAAAATGTAACCACTGGATATTGTCCAAAAAAAAATATAAATGTAACCAAGATAACACGACTTTTTAAATGTAATGGGTATCTTCTCAGTATCACACAGAATAAGAAAACAAAAGGCTCAGAATTGACATGTGACTTCTCTCAGCACAGATTTTCACAAACTCAAACTTTTAACAGCGCATGGGCGATATTTATCCCATCATGCACAGGGCTGGCAATAAACCCAGACCAGTCAAAGTAGAGAAAAATTTCCACCAGTTTAATTAAATATATATATCAGACTAGACTAGACTAGTGACTAGAAACTGAAATCAGTTTCCTGGAGATTATACAAATGTATAAAACAAAAGTATATAATTATATCCCCAAATTGACAGACACAATTTTCTACTGCAGTTAATACATTTTCTGAAATCAATGTAGATTCTACAAGGATTCAATGGCTTACCCGAATATATATATGTGGCGGATGAATTGCCTAATATACAGATATAAAGTATACTTTACCAGCAATTTAAACTTAGTTGTTTTGGAAGAAGTCAGCAGTCAATGCTCAGCAACCAGGGATAGTCAGGTTCTCTTTAGTTCAGTTTCTAGGACAGCCGTCCTCAGCTTCTGACCTATCCCCTTGGAATGTATTTGCTTACTGCCTTGTTCTGCTGATCTCCGTCTGGCCCGTCTGGTCCTCGGTCTTGTCCCGGCTGGTCCTCCGGCTTGCCCCGCTGTCCTCCGGCCTCTGTTCCCGCCGACCCCTGGTCCCGGTCCCGACCCTCAGTCCTGCCGCCTCTGCCGTCCTCTCTCCCGTCTTCTCGGCGTCTCTCGTCTCCACGCTGCTGCGCGCGCGCGTGTGCTTGCTCTAACTGCAGAAATCCTCCACAGCGCCCTCTAGTTCCGTCCGTGATAGCAGACCTCGTTGAATGGCTAGTTATCTTTCAGAATGTTTATCAAATGGGTATCAAATACCCTTTTTTTTTTTACAGACCTTTCCCTCACAATCACCATCAGGGGGCGCTATTGTTCTATGTAAAAATTGGGAGCATTTCATTTAATTTCACTAATTTTTAAAGATAAGGCAGTGATATAACCTTTAACCTCAGACCTTGGACAAAACCATGAATATAAACGTTTGACAATTCTTAATTACAAACTGCTCTTCAATTTACGACTTGGGAACTACAGTCTAACAACCAATTAGCAATCCTCCTTAAATTCCTTGAAAGTGAGGTACTTAGTTTAGAGTTAGACCCAGAAGTTTTCATACATATAAGAAAGGAATATACATTGGCATGTACCACCTAATTCTTTGCACTTAAAATATAAAAACCCCATTATTAGTAATACACACTAATATATTTCAATGGGTACCCTCAAACAATATATAATGAATATAGTTTGGATATATATAAGTACATGTATAAAACTTTACTTAAAATCAATCAAGTAAGTAGGCAGATAGATGCTACATATAATATAATAATATAATAACATTATTGCTAATATTTATTACTGCAATGAATAGTAAGGTTTCATAAGGAATTTTTAAATAAGCCCCTTTCTTCAATTCATTGAACAAAGGGAAACTCCAATTTCTTGTAGGGAGGCAAGAAAGTAATCAATCAAGACCGACACAGGCTGGTACTATCCTAAACCGATATGCTTCTGAGACCCCCACCATTTACAATCTGAAGAATGTTTATATTAACATTCCTCATCTCTCTGCGAAGGTCTCTGTACAAGAAAAGAATTAACTTATTTTCACCTTATAGCACATAGACAAAATGGCTACTAGTATGCCCATAGACACCTCTGTAAAATGACATGTTTAGGCCTATGAAATCGATTCCTTTCGGCCCAATAGTTCTGACATCCTACAGAGGCCCCCTGCACGCATTGTATGCTCTACTTTTTTTATACTAACCTATGGCAGATGTCTTCAGGTTAATCACCGCACATGAAGGGTCCTCTTCCTCTTCCTCTTTGAATCATCACAGTATGAGTCCAGGGTGCCTTGGCGGGCTGTCCATGGCACCCTTCACTCACAAGATGTCCTCAGTCTTCTAGAATAAATGATGATGCCTATCATTTTTAAACCTAAAAGACTGAGGACATCTAGTAGAAGTAGGAAATTGCTGCAGAGAAAAGCACTGGGGAGACGTAAGTATTGCAGTCAGAGCTGATTTTTTTAAATTTTTAAATCATTTGGGACTTGTCCGGATTTGGTTTTAAAATGAACATGCTATAACAGGAATGCTTTGCTGCTATTGCTGACCTGTGTCCAAAAATGCTAGGAAACAGCTTCAGTACTTGGGTCGCTAACCCAGCACAAGTACGCAGATTAGGTAAATACGTGTAAAGCCAGAGCACCCTCTCTACATACTTATTCTGTGTCTTTTGCTCAAATTACTTGAGTAGGAAAGCCAATACGACAGTCAGACAACTAGCATTTTCAGAAGGAAAGGATGGCATTGGTGGCCTTCATATTTCTTTCATGATAATTTTGCTTTAAATGAAATCAGGATAGAAATATGATTATAGAAATATTATAGAAAAGTTTATACTTGCTAGCATTAATTAAAGGGTATAGGTGTATACTTTTTCCAAATGTGTTATATACTTTGAATGAAGACCAAAACCACAGTGTTACTTTTTATTTAGATTTATGATGAGCTGATTTAACAATTAAGTGATGAGTGGCTTACTAAAGCAGCGGTGTTTTATTACGTTATTAAAAATCAGCAACCTATTCCTGTGGCCAAAATTCCTATGAATATTTCTTTTAAAATGAGAGGTGTAACCACTGGAGTTACTTTCTTTATGAGAATGCTGTGGAATATTCTATTTTTTAGGAGGAGAAAGGCCTCCATGGGTTTACAGCAGGGTCGTGCAGGCAGGTGAGGCAGGTGAGGCAGAGCCTCGCCTAGTATTATGGAGGAAAAAGCTGACAGCTTTTTCCTCCATAATGTCTAGCAATTAGCAATCCAACTTTCATCTTCAATGTTTGCTAACAATTTGCTTTCTGCAATTTGTATTACTTTACTTCTATCTCTTTGGTGCATTTTTAGTCCTCTAGAACTAAGAATTGTGGATGTATACCAATTGTAACCTAATACATCTCATATCTAAATCTTTCCAATTCAATCATTTTAATTTTGTCTTTTACTAGTCTAGTACTTAACTTCAGCAAAAGGTTTTTCTTTATTTTGATTAGCATAAAGGTGGGAAATAAGCAGTTGCCAGGAGAGGATGCAAAGGGAAAGCTCTGCAATGAGAACTCTGTCAGCAATATGTCTGTGAAGGTTCTCATTCATCCAGGTCATGGTATAAAAAAAAAATCAAGGCAACTGGACTTGAATGAATTCTAAATTGAGAAAGCTAGTCGAATGACCAGCGAAACATCTTCAAGAAAAATACATCAAGTCCAGTTGCCTTGATTTTTTTTTTTTACAGATATACAGAATACTAATTTGGAGGTTAGCACATTGTAGTCACTGTTGCCCAATGGTTCCCAAACAGACACATTTGATATGATCTCTGGACAACTAGTCAGTCAGATCTTTTATATCTTCCACCCAGTTGGCTCAGTCACCGATTGTGTAAAAATTGTCTTGTAATATGAGTACCAATCTCTGTCATTTTCTAGAACCACTACGTTCAATGCCTGACTAGATGAAATTATCCATAAGAAGTATGTTGTTCCTGTTTGCTGCCTCTGCAATCTGTTGTAGCATTTGTACTTCAGTACAGTAGCTAATGGGATGCAGATGATAATTCCCAACAAATACAGTATATTAGTTATTATTTTTACTGTGAATGCTTACCGAAGACTCACACTGACAAGTGTGCACAGATTTCCTCCTATAGAGAAAACCTACAATTCCCCTCCCAATTAGTGTCACGTGTATCTTTACTAACTTACATTATAGTCTTTCAAATTAATTATCCAATTATGACACTCTATGAGCAAGATTGCTGTTATACTCACCTTATCATAGACTTTTTACACTTGTTATCATACATTTCATATGGTGTTATATATATATATATATATGTGTGTGTGTGTGTGTGTGTTTGTATGTATATACATACATACATACATACATAATATAATATACATATCTCTTACGTTTATGACCAATATAAGTTAGTATAGTGTAAAAGAGAAGCAATTTACACAGCTTGCTTATTATTTGACCCTACTCTGCTTTCAGTTGCAGAGCTTGTCAGTAGGGCCTGTTTACATGATTTTCCAGTCCTGATCAGGTCCAGATCTGCAGACGCGATGTGTTTTTGCCGAGTTTTTGATGTGTTCCAGTTTAAAAAAAAATTATATATTTTTTTTTTTGCTGGAGTGGGGCTGTCAGTATGTTAGCTGCAGTGCAGTGCGTTTTAGACGCGTTTTTGAAGCATTTTGCGTTTCCTGACCGTACAAAATGTGACATGCAGTATTTTTTCTGTCGTAACCTGAACGGACTGTGCACATGAGAACTGTAGCCCATTAAACACATAGGGATACATTGGGATGCATTTTTAGTGCAGGAGCGTACGGATCAGGACAGCACAGAAAACTGACATTGTGTGAACAAGCATTGTTCACACCAAATGCAGAGCAGATCTGCTCAGGTTTCTGCACACGCAGTGCAGTGGGTTGTGCTGCGTTTTGTTTTGTTTTTAGTTTATAATGGGCTTTCGGTGTGTTCCAGGGTGTTTGCGATGTGTTTACATGCGTTCCAGAGCAGATCCAGAGCAGGTAAAATAGGGCCTGCTGCAGTTTTTTTTTACCTGCTCTGGACCTGCACGCTGCGATGTGAACTGGAGCAAAAAATACCATTGGAATACATTGGACGCAGATTTGATCCGGGCTGCAACTGCTCTGCACCTGCTCCGCGCTTGGTGTCAACAAGGCCTCAGGGTTGCATACTCATTTGTCTAGCATGAGACAAGGATAAAGCAGTATCAACAAGTTATGTTGGAAGACAGTTTCACACATAAACCAGCACTATTGTCAGCTGGTAATAAAATAACAGGATATTTGACACAAAGAAGCAGAAGAGGGTTATTAGGTATATTGTATTTGATGATTTATTAGTTTTCAATTATGATTCCAAGTATGGTTTTATCCATAAGAAGTAGAGCACACTTTAAACAATTATTGTATAACCTCTTCCCGTGAATGCCTATAGCTAGTACTTCTAATCATACAATTAATTTTCTCTACAAAGCAATATAACAGAAAATACATTTGTACATTATTTTGCAGCAATACCCTGATCAGTTGCAGAAGTTAGTTCTTCAGTACCACACTTTTAATTGTCTACACCTTGCTTTTTTTGGTCTACACCTTTCAATTATGCAGCTACCATTCATTAAAAATGGTCACCAGCAATGGCAGTATAAAAAATGTTATGATTTCCTGAAAGATTTTTGGTCGGGTTGACTCTCTGGAGTATTCAAAGATGTCCTTTCCCTGGGTAGTAGACAGCAGTATATCAATCAAAAATGTGTAGCACTCATCTTGAATAACGTATAAAGGCGACTTTGGTGTAAAGCCCTAACCCTTTTATTTCACTGCATGGACAACAGGCTGTGTTTTTTTTACATTTGATGTCAGCAAAAATAGGTTCTGAAATTTGGAGGTGATTAGCCATTTTGTCTGATCTTCAGAAAGTCCTCCATAATTAATGGCAAAGTTTCTCTTTCTGTATCCTGAACTTCTTATTTAAACTAATTTTTAGGCTTCTATGTTCCTGAGGAAACAAAGTGCATCTCAGTGTTGGCATTAGGAGCAGCTACCCCAACACTGCCCACTCGCTGCTTAAAGAGGAAAGGAAAAACTTTATTAAAGGCTTTGCGAAAGTTGGCACCCATGAATGCGTAGACGATGGGGTTGATTGAGGAATTGGTGTAGGACATGCAGTGGGCCCATATCTTCACCTTATAAGTGTAATAATCACGTTTGAAAGTGGGACTAAATGCCTGAAGAAGAATGTAGAGCTGAATAGGACCCCAACAGAAAGTGAAGAGAAGTACAATAACAGCCACCATGCGTGAAACCTTGGTCCGCATTTGCTCAGAGCGCTCAGCCAGTAACTGCACCTTGAAGAAAAAGACAAGCAAAATATTCTTGAATACACCTTCAGAGAAAAGGTATGCAGATAATATACAGAGTTGATCATTTGAGCTCTTAGACTAAATTTACACAACACCCTTATCAGTTTTAATTATAATTTTTCAATACATTATTATTACATAGTATTATTACATAGTATTTATATAGAGCCAACAGTTCGCGCAGAGCTTTACAATATATGGAAGACATTACAATCACAATACAATTCAAGACAAGATAGTAAGGAGGGCCCTGCCCCTGAGGGGCTTACAATCTAAAAGTGGAAGGGGAAGTGATGCATGAGGAGGTAGCTGTGTGGGGATGAATTGTTTGAGAACATGACGGTTCAGTGGTTAGGTTGAGGTGGGATAGGCTTCCCTGAAGAGATGAGTCTTTAGGGAATGCCTAAAGGCAGTCAAGGTGTATAAAAATGTGATAATAAAACAGTATTCTGTGATTAAACGCTCATTCCCACGTCTGTAGGGATTACATATACATTAAGATTCTAAAGTTTGATCTCATCATTCGATTGGTTGATTATAATTACACAGCTATACAAAAAATAGCTCACATAAAACCATTTATCATCGCCCCAAAACGAAAAAACGAAAAAAACGAAAAAAGCAAAAAGAAAAGCAATGTCTCCATATAAGACGTGGATTAGGGTTACGCAAAAAATTATTTCAATCGTCAAGGCATTTAACTCTTTCCCTCAGAGGAGAAAAATGAATGAAAACCAAAAGAAAAGGAACCCAAAAAAATAACAAAGAAAAAAGTGTCTATTACTTTGTCTTCAATCCATAAGTCCTCAAAAATTCTTTATATTTCTCTCTCTCCTCCAAACGGTCAGCACACGGTTCTGATGCCGGTGTCAAACGCCCTCCAGGAGCAGCCCAGCCGAGCGAGGAAGACAGGAAAAAGGACACAAGAGAGAAAGCAGATCTAAGTGTAGTCACGAAAGTCCTTTATTCCAAATATAAATGATTACACTTACGAGATGGTTTGAGTAAAAATCGCATGTGGGTGTAAACGGCGCCCAGCCTTTGAAGATTTATCCGGTATGTCAGGAAGGAAGCAGCGGGGCCCCTTGAAGCGTTTTGTCAGTCTTTGACTTTTTTTTTAAAATCGTCAAGGCATGTAAACGGCGCCCAGCCTTTGAAGATTTATCCGGTATGTCAGGAAGGAAGCAGCGGGTCCCCTTGACGCGTTTCGTCGGTCTTTGACTTTTTTTTCATAATTATTCGTAAGGTGTTCAGGAACAGTTCTTTGCCAAACTGCTAACATTTGTGACTACCTACATAAAACAGGATCCGCTCACGTTGGATTTCAGTGATTTCTTTCTGGCTAAAATCACCTAATGGAACTTAAAGTAGGGGTGTGACTGGTACATTTACTTCTTACTGGTAAAGAGTAAGGATGTCCTGATACCTATACTAGTATCAATATCGGGGCCGAAACAGGGTATTTTCACGAGTACTTGTACTTTTGAAAATGCCCCAATACTAAAGGCTGATACCATCCCTTTTAAATTTCTTGCACTTGCTGGGACCTCAGGCAGTCTGCTGGGGACCTCCCAGCAGCTGTCTTTGACAGTGCCAGTCCGCTGCACTCCACCTCCTGCTCTTTCCTGAGGCCAGCACAGCAAAGGACAGCCCAACTCCTGCACATACAGCCCTGGAGCCTGGCACCTGTCCACAGAGCCCTGATGTGACTGGCACCGACCTGTACAGTCCTGGGGAGACCCACATGAAGCCCTGGTGAGATCTGCACACAGCCCTGGTGAGAACCAAATGCACCGTAACGAAAAAAGCAAAAAGAAAAGCAATGTCTCCATATAAGACGTGGATTAGGGTTACGCAAAAAATTATTTCAATCGTCAAGGCATTTAACTCTTTCCCTCAGAGGAGAAAAATGAATGAAAACCAAAAGAAAAGGAACCCAAAAAAATAACAAAGAAAAAAGTGTCTATTACTTTGTCTTCAATCCATAAGTCCTCAAAAATTCTTTATATTTCTCTCTCTCCTCCAAACGGTCAGCACACGGTTCTGATGCCGGTGTCAAACGCCCTCCAGGAGCAGCCCAGCCGAGCGAGGAAGACAGGAAAAAGGACACAAGAGAGAAAGCAGATCTAAGCGTAGTCACGAAAGTCCTTTATTCCAAATATAAATGATTACACTTACGAGATGGTTTGAGTAAAAATCGCATGTGGGTGTAAACGGCGCCCAGCCTTTGAAGATTTATCCGGTATGTCAGGAAGGAAGCAGCGGGTCCCCTTGACGCGTTTTGTCAGTCTTTGACTTTTTTTTTAAAATCGTCAAGGCATGTAAACGGCGCCCAGCCTTTGAAGATTTATCCGGTATGTCAGGAAGGAAGCAGCGGGTCCCCTTGACGCGTTTCGTCAGTCTTTGACTTTTTTTTCATAATTATTCGTAAGGTGTTCAGGAACAGTTCTTTGCCAAACTGCTAACATTTGTGACTACCTACATAAAACAGGATCCGCTCACGTTGGATTTCAGTGATTTCTTTCTGGCTAAAATCACCTAATGGAACTTAAAGTAGGGGTGTGACTGGTACATTTACTTCTTACTGGTAAAGAGTAAGGATGTCCTGATACCTATACTAGTATCAATATCGGGGCCGAAACAGGGTATTTTCACGAGTACTTGTACTTTTGAAAATGCCCCAATACTAAAGGCTGATACCATCCCTTTTAAATTTCTTGCACTTGCTGGGACCTCAGGCAGTCTGCTGGGGACCTCCCAGCAGCTGTCTTTGACAGTGCCAGTCCGCTGCACTCCACCTCCTGCTCTTTCCTGAGGCCAGCACAGCAAAGGACAGCCCAACTCCTGCACATACAGCCCTGGAGCCTGGCACCTGTCCACAGAGCCCTGATGTGACTGGCACCGACCTGTACAGTCCTGGGGAGACCCACATGAAGCCCTGGTGAGATCTGCACACAGCCCTGGTGAGAACCAAATGCACCGCTGGTGAAACCCAAACGCAACCCTGATGAGACCTGCATGCAGCCCTGGTGAGACCTGCACGCAGTCCTGGTGAGATCCAAACGCAGCCACCGTGGAATTTGCACGCAGCCCTGGAAACACCCTGCAAGCAGCCCTGGTGAGATCCAAATGCAGCCCTGGTAAGACTGCGCACAACCCTGTATAATCGCTTTCTACTTCTGGAGACATGGGATCTGTAGTCATCTATTGCCGGTTTCTATTCTCCATTGCTGAATAATCATGGATTGCTGAGATTTGTAGTCCTCTATAGCTGGTTGCCATTCTTCATTGCTGTATAATCATGGATTAAGTTACAGTTCTTCATAATTCTAAAGAAACTGCCCTAATAATCATTGGTCTGTATTGTCTTAGAAAAAAATGTCACATGTCACTTTTAAGAAAAAATATCGGAAATTGGTATCGGCAAGTACCCGAGGGAAAGTACTTATACTTGGTCTCGAAAATTTGGCATCGGGACATTCCTGGTAAAGAGGATATGTATTTTTTTTTGATATTTTTAGAAATGCATGTAAAAGAGATGAGCTTGTTGTAAAACATTTTTGTATGTAAACGTTTATGTAATGCCAAACCATTTCTTGGGCAGATTAGGAAAAGAATAGAACCCCTATAAATTCTTTATTGCGGTCTGTGTCTTCTCTAGGTAGATTCACCTTCTCTATATGTGCTGATAACCACTGCCACAGAGACAGAATATCCCAGACAGAATAAGAGGACAGAGCAAAGATTTCCTATCACTTCCTGTTGTCTTCAGGACACAGTAAAAAATACATTGACAGATTTTAACCCTTCCCACATTGACTATACACATTTTAACATTTTTTATTTAAAAAAGCAACTTATTTTTTTGTGTACTTTATTATTATAATGCATATGTATACTTCCAGAAGTCATATTTGATAATTTCATATGCAGGCTCTGTTTTCTGCTTTCAAGTGCTGTATGATTGTTATGCATTACTGCTTACATGACATGCACTGTGAAATCAGGCAGCCATATTTAAGTATATCAAAAATTTTTTTCCTAATGTCCAAATATGCTATCAAATAAAAGCCTATATGGTGATACATTTCTCTAGTTCACAAAGCTAAACTAGGCAGGGCAAATAACACTGCAGCGTGCACAGGACAACACTGAATTTCTGGCAGGACCAGCAGGTATTTTTATGACACTTATCAAACAGTTATAACAAAACTCTTTCAACAGTATACTAAACAGACAAGATGGCAACAAATAAAATAAATTCATTGTTTGGGTTTACAAACACTTTCACGTCACCGTAGACAATACCCTTACTATAATGGCTAGGGCATGTGCATGCCCAGTAGTTTATTACCTGGTAACTGTTGTCAACAGGCTCTACAGAAGGCCTTCCCATCTGATAGACCATGGCAGAGTAACAGATGCATATAGTGAGCAATGGGAGCATATATACCGCAAGAAAGTTGTAAAGGATAAACGCTTTCTCGTGATAAACTGATGGAAACAATTCAATGCAGTACATTTGCGGTCCAAACCAATAGCCTTCTATGAGCTGGTTATAAATAGGGACTGGGATAGATACAATAAAAGAGCCTGTAAGAGAAAAAAAACACATGAAAATTGTGCAATATGGACATTTATTCATTAATTTTGTAATGCACCACTTTATTATAGAAAGACAAACACTACATCTGTCCCAATAGTATTTGTTTCTGTATCCACTCCCGACTAGAGCTAAAACCAAAAATGTGTTGCCTCCTTACAAGTTGATGCTGAATTAGCAGGTCTGAGTACGCCAACATGAAGTTCTACTCACAAAAATTAGTGTATAGCCAATGTTGCTTGTGCCTCAGGTCAGGCACAAGCAAATGCCTCAGGCCAGATGGTTTTACTAGAGACTTAAAAGACTAAAGACTCAATTCACTAGGGAGGAGGAGTTAGGCCTCTTTCAGAAGGGCAGACCGTACAGGTCCACCTGTCAGTTTTTCAGGTGAATCTGATTATAAGATCAATCTTATTCTAAGGCTGGGCACACACCTTACAACCATCCCATACACAGTACCCATACACTGCTCGATTCTCGTACGAGAATCGCGGGAAATCCCGCGATCGTACGAGAATCGAGGCAGGCCCCTCAGCGGGGCAGGCTTTCGATGATCGCAAGTATGATCTGCCTGTCCAAGATGGGCAGATCGTACGAGCTTTTAATAAGCTTACGATCATCGCAAGACAAAAGTCTTGCGATGGTCGTAAGATGTATGGGCACCTTAAGACTTTTGTCTTGCGATGGTTGTAAGGTACTTAAAAAAACGTACGATCTGCCTATCTTGCATAGGCAGATCGTACTTGCGATGATCGCAAGCCACGCCCCCTGAGGGGCGGGCTTCCGATGACCGCAATGCCGAACGGGACGAGCGCACCTGCGCC
>NW_017306669.1:118257-149610 GCF_000935625.1 Nanorana parkeri | reverse complement strand
GCTCGGCGGGTTTTGAAACATGTTCGGAAGTTTAAAGTCGTGCGACCTTACAGTAGTAGAGGTCGCACGGCTTCCACACACCTTACGATAATCGTACGATCGCGGGATTTCCCGCGATTATCGTACGATTATCGTAAGGTTTGTGGGGATCTTTAGAGCAGCCAGATCTAAACAGACCTGCGTCCATTTACATCCAATTACCCCCTGTTAGGAGCATGTCAAATGCTCCTATCCCTATCGCAACCACTCGGCTCCATCTGGTGGTGACAGACTTCCCTCAGCCAATCACAGGAGACAAGGTAGGAGGCGGGAACACCTGAGGGGACAGCTGTGAGCTTTGAGCCCACGGCTGAGAGGAGCCGGCACCTGCCTTTAACAGAGAGCCGGGA
Organism: Nanorana parkeri; assembly: GCF_000935625.1. Classification (NCBI taxonomy): domain Eukaryota; kingdom Metazoa; phylum Chordata; class Amphibia; order Anura; family Dicroglossidae; genus Nanorana; species Nanorana parkeri. Next base: position 149,221 of record NW_017306669.1, on the reverse strand, counting down.
CCTCCAAGGAGACTGCAAGGGACAAGCGCTGGAAAGTGCTCGATCTGCTGTCGGGTGTTTTCTTGAGGGAATTGGAACGGAGAGATTGGAAGCCTTCTGCTCCTGAGGGATTATATTACATATACTCACTGATTCTGGTGAGTACTGATTACCTGGGGGACGGTTGATTGGAAGATCGAACTTATAAGGACTTTATATTTATTTTCGTTTGCTTGGGGAATTGGACTCAATTGATTTTTATATATTTTATTTTTTATTTATTTAGTTTGCACATTCAGTTTGTCTTATTGAGTACTTTAGATCCAATTTATTTCATATCTATATTAGTCTCCCACTTTGCAATTAATTGTCATCTGTCAAATCACATCACAAATCAGAAGTTTGGAGGAACTATTTGCACTTTATCTGTACAATAGTTTTTCGTTAATTTTATTTTATTAACGGTTTGACACAAAGGTTTGAGGATTTGTCACTTCTTTACCATTCACTTATGAGATAATTTTATTGTTAACATTTTTTTCACATTGTGTTGCATTGTATCCACGTAGAAGTTTATGCTCAGATTTATCAACACAAATGAGGTTTAGACACTTTGTTATCACTTGATTTATACATAGTTGTTTTTGATATTTTTTCATTGGGACGTTATTCACTTATATGTATATACACATATATACACTTTGAGGAGGTAACTAGTCCCCCAGTTCGGTGGATATATATATATACCTCCAGAACAAGGCAATATATTAATTTATATTTTACACCTACTTTCTTACGGAATCCACCTTTAGCGCTTTGTTATCACTTGTCCATCTGGTGGTTGCCTCTTTTAACTGCACCTATGTCCAGTCAGCTGCAGGCTGATCAGGCTAACCAGCCTGGCTGGCTACATGCCCCTTACAGCCTGGGCGTTGGTTAGTTTCGCTCTATTTAAGCATCACAAGCCCAGAGCTCTGTGCTTTTGATAGTTGTAGCCTTGTCTTGTCTTTGCACTGGCTACACAAGCCTGTATCCTGATCCTTATCCCAGTCCTGCCTAGATCTTGTATCCTAGTCTTGCCTTGGCTCTTTAATCCTATACCTGTCTTGTTTCCTGTATCCTGTATTTATCTCATATTAGCTCATGTCTTGTATTTGTTTGCTGTTCCTGTTTTTGTCTTGTACCTTGACATCAGTCAGTACTTCTTCTCCTTGTTCCTGGGGGCCAGCCTGGGGAATCACTTGATCAGCGGCTGCTAAAGGTGAAACAACTCGTCGCTATTGGCTCTGACAGAGTGCGTCCACAGCTGGTCCTGACACCCCCGACTCCATCCAGGTCCACAAAACAAAACGGAACAGAGTTCCATTGTGGCGGACCTGATTGTGATGCATCAGGGGTAATCTGATGTAAACGGACCTATGTCATCCAACTCACCATAGACCAACATGAGACTGGTAAGTTCAGTTTCTTTCTCCATCCCATGATGGAGGAAAAAACTGGATGGACACAGATATCACAACGGTGAAATCCGTTCCAAACTGCTCCGATCAGCAGGGGATCTGTGCACAGATCCCCTGCTGATCCGAACTGACAAGCACCGGTGTAAAGGGGCCTTATTTAAACTCCAATCTGTATTTTTTTAAATTCTTAATAATATTCTAATAAAAATGGTCAGTTCAAAAACACAGATACTATAAATGTGGAATCTTTATTTTGAACATGAAATACTCAAAATCATTATTTTTTATCAGTTCAAATGCCTCATTTTCTTGCTTTCCTTGAAGGGCTACAGCTGCTCAAGACTTTCCCTTGGCTAGACCTACTCAAGGAAGGCCCCGAAAGAATATTAGTATTAGAAAGACTAGAAGATTAGAAAATTAATTGTTAACCACAAACGCTAAATTTCTTGCAGAATGATCTTTCCATACTTGGAAATCATATATTCACGAACTCTAGATCATGAATGGGATGAGCATGTGGAGTTGCCAGGCAGGTCTTTCCCAAGCGTCAAGGAGTGCCGAATGCAAGTGATTATTATACACCATGCTAATTGACCAAGATGTACTTGGTTAACCACCTGCTGTCCGGCCCTTGTAATTAAACGGCCGGACAGCGGGTGGGCGTTTTTAAACCATTTAAACCCATCCTGCCCCGCTCGTGCCCGCCGCTAGGCGGCGCGCACAAGTGGGAAATCAGCCTGCAATGTAAACAGCCGGCGATAGCTGTTTACATACAAGCTTTCGGGCGTCTGTAGAGACGCCCGATCGCTTGAAATGTGTGTGCGGGCCCCCCTCCGCCGCAGCCGGCGATACCGAGCTCCGCTGTGCCCGGTTCAAGCCATGGGACCAGCACAGCAGCTCTGCGGCCGGAGATCAAACGGAGCTCAGTACATGAGCTCTGTTTGATCTCCTCCTCCTCTTCGGAATGCAGGCAGTGATGTTTATTACATCACTGCCTGCATTCAGTGTCACTCTCCGGTACAGAAACCAGAGAGAAGCTGGTGAAGCAGGTGTTTGCTTCATCAGCTTCTCTGGGGGTCCCTAGGTGACATTAGGGGTCTTAAAGACTGATGTCTCCATAAAGAGGACCTGTCATTGAAAATTGGCTATCACAAAGGGGACTTGCTAGTCCCCTATGTGATGGCAATACAGTTAAGTGAAAACAAAATGTTTAAAAGAATTAGTTACAAAAAAAAAATAAAAAAATTAAAAGTCACATATAGAGGTAATAAAAATGTTTTAATTTTTTTTAAGTCCCCCGTCCCCCACATACACATGCAAACATGCGTCTAGTGCGCCTAAGTGCGTAAACGACGATTGCATCCATTACGCCGCACATGTTACGTATCGCCACGAACGTCGCAGTGAGAGCAATAATTCTCGGCCCATCAATCGCTGATAACACTAACCTGATGAGCGGTAAAAGCTTTTAAAGCGTCACCCATGGCCAATTTTGGGTGTGGTCGTTTTTGCGAGTTTGCGGACGCACGCAATTTTAAAGCTTGACATGTTTGGTGTCTATTTACCCCGCCTTTTATATTTTGCCAAAAATTTGGGTAATGATAACTGTTTTATAACATAACGTTTTTTTCCCCAATTTTCTGGTACTTTTTTCATTATATAGTAAAAAATAAAAGTGGTGATTAAACACCACCAAAAGAAAGCTCTATCTGTCCCCAAAAAATTGTATAAAATTAATTTCAGTACAGCGTTGCATGATGGAATAAATGTCAGTCAAAGTACCGCAGCACTGAATACTGAAAAATGGCCTGGACAGGAAGGGGGTGTAAACACCCCGGTCAGCAAGTGGTTAACAAATTTTGAGAACAGATTCCTTAATTTTTCTCAACTTAATGGGCAGTCCCATCCCACTTACTCTCCTGATTTGAATCCTTGTATTTCAATCACAATTACCTTTTCTGCATCACAATTACTACTGCTTGGATGGCGCACCACACTCCAACCTTGTCCACCTCCTTTAAGTGAAGTAAACTCACTTCTTGCATATATTTGTGGCGATAGAGGATGCCTCTACAAATTTAAGGTCTGGAACACCTGTTTGACAGGAAGCAAATAATCTATATACCCTTCACTCATGAATCGTAACCCTCTACATGCTGCTTCTCTGCTTCATACATCTATTCCTTAGTATGCACTAGTTGATGGCCTGGGAAAATGTAACAATGTTCAGTGTACTTGCCACCTCTCTACCTGCGATCCTTGGAAGCCAACTGAGACACAGGTTTGAGACAGAAATAACACTGGTAAAGTAGAGATTAAGGGCAAGTTTTATATGGTCAATGTGTTACCTTAGAACAGCAGAGTAAGGAATTGTGAATAGAGTTGAATGCTTCTTGTAAGTCTAATAATCTGCCCCACTGCTCCGGTTAAACATTGCATAGCTGTGCAACAGAATTGATAAATGTCCCCCCCTCTGTATTTTGGTAGTAAACTTTCCAACTTTCTCCATGTTTCTCAGGTATCCTTTTTTCAATCTATGTAATCACCATTTCTAGTTAAAGCAAATATTCTTTTTCACATCTGTAATTCCAGATTTGAATTCCGCATCACCTTCAGGTATGCGTCTGTACCTTTTGTGGTCTAAAATAAGGATATTTCCTTTTTTTAGATAATGGCAGAGTTTAGATGTCTACAAGTGTAAGGACCTGTGAGAGTTAAGATCCTACTGTGTTAGCAGCAGTACTGAGAAAAATACCGGGGGTATCACTGATGAACTTCTTCTGAAATGCTGTTTACAGTACTTGGCAGTCAAGCTAATATCATGACTTCAATACATTTTGTGTCACAGACCCAGAACAAACATAAAGCATATCAAATCAGGGTAATGTCAGATCTTTATACTTGTTTTAGGTCTGTTTCTCGGAGCTTGTATAGTATTAGCTTGACAGGCAGGCAACTAGCATTTTCATTAAGAGCAGTCAACAATAAGAGTCTCTGTAGATCTTTTAGCACATATTTTCTTTAATAACCTCTAATACAGGAGATTTAAAGTCCAATTATACTTTCAGTTAAAAATATAGTGTGCAAAGTCTTACAGTTTGTTTTCTTTAGAAAGCAGCCAGAGCCTGAGTAGAAAAGCCTGTCCCCCTGCTAGCATGCTGCAGATTCTAGCTCTTGGTGTGAAAGCAGGATCTTTATGTAGAGGTCTGACATACCCCCTGCTGAGTCAGAGCTAGAGCTCTCCAATCAGCAAAGTTTATGTCCCCAGCTGATTGGAGAGCTCTAGCTCTTACTCATCAAGGGGCGGGTTGGAACTCTGCAGAGATACCACAGCTTCCACACAGAGCAAGGGTCATTTACTGCAGCATGCTGGCAGGGAACTGGCTTTTCTACTCGGCTTGTGGCTGCCTTCTAAAGAAAATTAACTGTAAGTTTGCAAATGTAGACTTTTTTTTGATGACACTGAAATGTATTTAATTTAAATTGAAAATCCAGTTGGGCATTAAAAGGTCATGACTATGCAAAGTTGGTAAGTTGTTCTGGGAATTTATGAAAAATTACTTTACGCCTTTTTTCTTTGCTAGATTTTTCATAAACCACGCCAACCCAAGCATAAATATGTATGTTTGTTTTTTGTCCAATGTCAGGGGAAAAACAAATTCTAATTTAAATCCACTGATGCCAGATTTGTTTATATTGTGTGTGCTTTCAAGGTACATATTAATTATTTTATTTGTTCCCTTTATTAACTGATTATTTAAATCATCAGGCATTTCATATTAGCAGAATACATAGATTGATACATACAGTATCTTCTTTGGCATGCTTCAAAATGGATGCAAAACATATGTTCATTATTTCTTGGGATGCCTATCACTGGCTTCATTTGTAATTACTCATTTATATTTTCTCTGCTGAAGTAGTCTTTATTTTTACTGCTTTGTATTAATTAAAGCCAAATATATTGCTAAGTGGGTATTGAAGTGGATAATGGCAGCAATGTGTCATTGATGAAGGATTGTTATTGTTTATCATTGGATTTTTCATATAACATCCCTGAGCATCTCCTAAGTATGCTTCATTATTTGTTTTGAAGAGCCCTCAAAAGCCACAAAATTACTTTAATGGTGTTGTAAAAATGACAGAATGAAGTGCACGGTAAAAACAACATCACAACATAATGAGGATTAAAGCTGAACTCTAGGCACAGCCCAAATACTGTGCAAACTTCCTTTCCCCTGTAAAACGCATAAATGCCATATCCATCATTTTTACTTGCCTTTTTCCTTCAGAGAGATACTCTTCTTCTGCCCTGTGATGTCATCACATGGCTTCAAAAAACCTATGCAACAGGGGCAGCCAGTGGGGGTCTGCTGGGCATGCTACTTAATTTCCTAAGTGACCTGCATTACTAAATATTACAAAAACCCTTCTGCATATATGCAACTCTAGGTTGGCTCTTTGTAATGGAGATGGCAATGGGGGCAGGTGGGTAGGTTGTGACAGAGAAATCACCATTTATTGCCAGCACATTGCCAGACATAAATCACCATTTATTGCCAGTGGCATCTCACATTCCTGTGCCACACAGTATACAAGTAACCATACTTCACAAGGTAGGAGATAATTTCTGGTACTGTCAAAAATAGCATATCCGATGATTGTTTATACTCTCCCTGTATGGGATGCTTCATATACTACATGTTTTTCTGTTCCATTTGTTTATTTTGTGCTCGTGGACTTGCGCTTTCTCATATGGATCCTTTTTGATTGCTCATTACATTATCTCATTCTGTACCAAGTCTTGCCGATATACCAATAAAAACATTTGGATTTTAAAAAAAAATAGCACATCCAAGACACTCTTTGGGCACCTTTCAGTCCAGAGATGGGATGTGTTGACATCTTTTGATAACTAAATATACTGTATACTCCTGTGCAATGCAGCTGCTTCCATTTGTTTACATATGATGAAAGCCAACATTAGCCCCTTCTCTTTTGCACACAGTATATTGCATGACTTCTGTGTGGAGGGTTAAAGTATGACTGAAGCCCAAACTTTTTTCTTAGCTTTGGATAGAGTGGAGAGGCATTAGAACCCTTATCGGGTATTTATTGCTGTCTGTGTCCCCATTGGGGAGATTCAGCCTCTTAAAAAAGTAAAAGAAAAGCCTAAATTTTGGGTTGCCATCAAAACAGGAATAGATGGGAAATCTTCCAAATGGGACACTAGTTCTGGTGACCATGCTGACCACCAGGAATTTTCTACTCTTGGGAGTTCCTTGTGCTTCCTGTTGTGGCTACCAGACAGGAAGTGAAGGGAAATCTCCCCATGGGACACAAATGGCAAAAAAGCTAATACTCCCTTATCTTACAAAACATAAAAAAAAAGGTTTTGGTTTCAGGTCTACTTTAACTGGTAATGCAGACAGAAATTCCTCCACCGCCTTTGACAAGCTATATCTGAGACATGTGGCTGGAGGAATTTTTGTCTGCAGCACAGATTAACCCTTCACACATAGTGCATAGTGCATATATAGTGCAATATATTGCATTATTTTGTGATGGAGAGAGACCATACACTGGTAGATTTTCGTGAGAATGTTCAGTTAAAAAAATCTCATCAGAACATTTGATAATACCATTAGAGACTTCTGGAACGTCGTTAAAAATTCTGTTTACCTTTAACATTCAATTTTGGAATGAATAGAGCTTCTAGAATGAAAACCACATTAACCATAGAATTTCATTCATTTGAGAAAAAAATTTCCATTCTGCTCCTTCAAATTTTTTCAACAATATGGTGGAAAACAATTTCCGATATGATCCTATTAACGATTAAAAAATCAAACAAACTTTCCTAAAACACATTTTTTTAACAAAATTCTACTGGTGTATGGCCAACTTTTGATGTGCCTTTCTTTGTGCACATTTACATCATACTCCTAGTAGTTACAGGTGAAACTCGAAAAATTAGAATATCATGCAAAAGTTCATTTATTTCACTAATGCAACTTAAAAGGTGAAACTAATATATGAGATAGACTCATTACATGCAAAGCAAGATAGTTCAAGCCGTGATTTGTCATAATTGTGATGATTATGGCTTACAGCTCATGAAAACCCAGATCCACAATCTCAGAAAATTTTTGGCAGTGTGGGCAGGTGCCAAGTCCTACTGGAAAATGAAGTCAGCATCCCCATAGAGCTCGTCTGCGGAAGAAAGCATGAAGTGCTCCAAAATCTCCTGGTAGACGGCTAAGTTGCATTAGTGAAATAAATGAACTTTTGCACGATATTCTAATTTTTCGAGTTTCACCTGTATAGTCCCCTCTCCCTCTCTTTACAGGGCTTTCTTAAATGGGGCTATGCATGGCTGTACAGCGAGTGTATAGAGGAGCTAGACAGGAATACTGTAGGTACAAAATTCCATAATTAGGGGAGGTGGGTTATTTAATATATCCTGTGTGGTTATTAACACATTTTGAGAACAGATTCCTTAAAGTGACACTAAACTCAGGTTTTAAAATCTTAAAAATACACCTTACTTTAACTAGTAACCAAAATCTAGCTTATTTGTGTATCACTCGGCTGTAGATCCTCAAATCATCTTTGAATTGGTGCTGACACTGTCCTTCCTTCGGGAGGGGGGCTACTTTTGTTCCCTATGAACCCTGTGTGTGTTGTAAAGTAGCCACCGCTCCAAGATTGCCCCCCGTGATGGACTACAATCTCAAAACAAATTAGTAAACCAAAAGTGAGAGTGTAGTCCATCACCGGAGTGAGCTTGGAACGGTCGCTACTTTACAACACATTTAGGGACCATGGGGAATATTTGTATGTAGTTATTTGTTTGTATATATTTTCTTAAGACGCCCCTTTTCGCTCTAAAGCTAAAACAAAATTCTCAAAAGTAAAAGAGCTAAAGAGCTATAGATAAAATTCATGAATATTTTCATAAAAGCAGTCATCTATAAAAAATTAAAACGCTGGAATTTTAATTACTTTGATGTTAGCTACTATTTTAGACTAGATCAGGCAGGAAACTGACAGTTGGTGGGATAATACAGAATTAGGACCCATTCACACCATCACACTGCGATAACATGTTGTGAAATGCACACCAAACAGGATATATAGCCCTGCAGTTCCATTCATTTGCAATGGCACTCTAACACTTCTCTACTACAAAAATGTTCCCAACTGTTCTCCACTACACAACTGTTAGTGATTTTTGGGGGTGGTACTGAAACAGTGCTGGGACTTGTAGTTCCCTTTTAGTAATTTCTGGGGGTGTACTGGGACAGTGCTGGGACTTGTAGTTCCCTTAGTGAAATTTGGGGGTGTATAGGGACAGTGCTGGGACTTGTAGTCCCCTTAGGGATATTTGGGAGTGCCCAGGGACAGTGCTGGGACTTGTAGTTCCCTTAGTGATTTTTGGGGAGTGTACTGGGACAGTGCTGCGACTTGTAGTTTCCTGAGTGATATTGGGCTATCTGGTGAACCTGCATCCAATTATTCTTTGCTTCATATCAGCGGTTCTCAAGCTGTGGGTTGAGTCAATTTCATATTTTGTAAGGTCAATTTCATATTTTGCTGCGGAACATGTATATAGTGTTTATTAACCACTTGAGTCCCAGCAGATATTTTAAAACATTGCTGAGATAGTGGCTATTCATTCCAGAGCCAAAAAGGCACAGAGAATCAGCAGCTCCTGCGGGTGCCAGTGGGGCTATGGCTGGAACCGCCTGCTGCCTGTGACAGCTGGTATGCAGCACTAAGCCCAGAAGCTTAAACAATCGGCTCCTTCCTAAACTTCTACATATTGCTCCATAGGAGCACACTGTAGAAGTGAAGGTAAACAATATGTTTCCATATAGCATTTACATCGGAAGTGCAGTGATATCACTAGTGATGTCATTACCTAGGCTCTCGCAGAACTGTTGTAGCTCTGTCCCGCCTTTCCATGAGCAGTAGATCACTGCTATAGAGACCCATTGCTGGCTAATTGCAGCCAGCAATAGATCACTATTAAAAGTGATCTGCTGTTAGCTGCATGGGGGGCCTGGATCCACTGACCAGATCTAGATTCCTACTATATATAATGCATCTCCAGGAAATGAAGGCAAATATTGCCTCCCAAAAAAAGAATCCATAGGTCGCAACAATGTGTAATGACCTGGATGACATCTGCATCCGCTACACCAGCATCAATGCTCACATAAGTGGATGCAATGCCATTTGAATTTCTAGCGATCGCAAACCTGTGAAAAGTTGCTAATTTGTGTCCTTAATCATATCTTAATGGTATGTAGCGTTGCAGCTAGGGATGCACCAAAATTTCAGCCGCCGAAACATATCAGCAGAAAATTGCACTTTTGGCAAAATGTCGAAAGTGCATTCTCGGACAAAATTGCAGTGCATGCCTGGTTTCCGCTGTGCGCTGCTCTGTGTCCCCTCTGACACAGTGCACTGTCCAGTGGGGAGGAGAGAAACTGTCACAGGAGGCTGAGCAGAACGGGGAAGGAGAGAGCTGTAAGCCACGATGTCACAGGAGGCTGAAATCTCCCGCACCACCCCCCTCAGCCTCCTCTGAGCGATCAGGATGGAGAGCGGTGTGGGGGAGGAGATAGCCGTGCACTGTCACAAGAGCATGAGCTGGCAGTGAGGGGGAGGAGTCAGCTGTCGAAATAGACTGAGCTCTCCTCCCCGCCCCGCTGGCTCAGCCTCCTGTGACAGCAAGTCAAGATGGAGAGCGGTACAAGCAGTCAGCGATCAGTGATTGCTGATTGTTTGTAAATAACTGGACATAGTACAATGTACCAGTTACGAATGAATAGAAAGTGATCTACATCATTCCTGTTCATTCATAATTGTGTACATAGTAACTCATACTATATCCGCAATTTATGAATGAACAGGAACACTCAGCATAGCGTTCATTTATAACAGGGGCTGCAGAAAAAGAGAATGCGGACTCTGTGTCCTCAATCTCTTTTTCTATTTTAAAAGGGAACTATCAGGGGTCTAAAAGGGGTTTATTTCACCAATAAAAATCAAGGAAATAAAAAAATATGCATCCAAATTTGCTACCAAATTAAAGCTCTATCTGTCCTGAGAACAAAAAAGACCTATAATGTGTTAGGGTAGACTACAAAACCTAAAAGGTATGATGTGCAGAACCCAGAAATTGGCTAAATTAAATGAAATGCTTTGGGACTCAAGGGAATTTAAGGAGAAAACTCCTGGGGACTTAAGTAGCTACAGGCTAATTTAATAACAACAAGCACTCGGTCAGCTGTTGGCTGAGGCTCCCAGACCCAAATGGCATTCGGAGGTTCGAACTCCGAATAGCATTTGGGAGCTCCCAAATGCTATTCAGATCTGGGAGTCGAGGTGTCATAATAACAACAACTCGGTCGACTGAGGCTCCCAGACCCAAATGGCATTCGGGACCTCCCAAAATTAACCAAAAATGTAGAATCCAAATCCCAAACCTAATTGACATTCGGACCCAAATTCTGAAAAACTAAATAACGTAAAATCCGAAACGAACTGAATTTTTTGCCGACTTGCATGTCTATTGGCAACTCTGGACATGATAAAGCTTGTATCGTTTACTTTACATTTAGTTTAAAAGCTAGTTTAGTTATAAATGATTTGTGCAGTTGCTATTTGCTTTGCTTGATGGATATGATGTGGGGGCACACTGGGGGGTTTAGCTGCCATTGTGATGCGCTAGGCATTCAAGAGAAATGGGCTACCTCCAGGCATACCTGCACTCAATTTATCTTTTGCTATATATGCTCCAAGATGGAGGCTCTCATGCACTAGCGTTAGGACCACACTACACAGAGGGGCCTTGACGAGGCAGTGTGGCTTCCAAATATTTTGCAAATGTGAAACTAAAACCTCTGTTGTTAACGCTACGGCCTCATTCACACTTTACATTTTGGGATTCCTGTGGCAGGAACCTACGAATTCCTGCCAGAGGTAACCCAAATTGCCTATTTAGATGCATCTGCTGTCACCCATTCAAGTTAATGACTGGGTGACAGTGGCAGTCCGCATGTTATAGTATGTTATATGATTAAATGCTGTTTGGAATAGATCAGTATCCCTGGTTGCATCGCGTCCACTGTCACCTGGTCATTAACTTGAAGCTGCCTCATCGAAACTTGACACTTGGAATTCCTGCCGCAGTAATTCCAAATCACACATTCACGCATAGTGTGAATGTAGCCTTAGAGTCAGACAGTGTCATTTTTTTTTTTTTGCACAGTAGCTGGTTAGTGTGCTGGGCAAGTTTTTTGTTTAAATTTATTGATTGACATTTTGACAGGCACGGATTGTCTTTCTGAAGACACTAAACAAATGATCTGAGTGTGGTGCCCACCATTGGACTACCCTGTTTCCCTGAAAATTTTTGTTGCCTTTCAGAAAATAGAAATAGGTAGTGCGATTCTATGCATGTATTTTCACTAAGGAGTCCAACTGAAAATGGCCACCAGTTTTCCTCTGGCATCAACGCTTCCATGTAGATGTGTGCTCTAGTGGAGAGAGGGAAATAAAAAGTGACAGTTAGGACAGCCTTTATAGGAGACGAAAGGGAAACGTGGACACACACAGAGGTATAGTGAAAACAGAAAGTTTTCTACAAAATTGACCCTGTGTATCCAGCCATCCTGCTCCTGAGCTCATTACTACATCTGATATAAGAGACAGAGCTGTTGACAGACAGCCAAAGGACCTCACCCGCCAGTGTATCCCAGAGAAAATAAATGAATACGATCAAGCTATACTGTGGGTGAAACGTGTTCGAGGGAGAAGCTCAGGCAGGTGGATGTGGTTTTTATCTTCAATATTTTTATACCCCGAGTTGTTATGGAGTGCAATATGTATTACTTTTCTATGGGATGCACTGGCTGGTGAGAATGGACTTGTAATCATACCGGCACCCACAGTGAAGAGGTGTTTTGAAGTAGAGACCTGAAGGTAAACATCTGAGTTTGTGAATAGCCAAAGGACCTGGCAGGAGGTCCAACAAGTTCCTTTTGATGAGGAACTAAAATGAAAGATGGAAAGGTACGACATAAAAACATACATCTGAAGAAAAATCTACAAGACCCTCAGGAAAATGAGAGACAACAACTATTTTAAATACAAGGAGAAATGAACACGAGTGCAGAGTTCAGAATTTTCTGTAGTTTTAAGAACAATGAATTTCAGGAAACCAGGTTATTGATGATCATAGAGATTAACATGCAACCAGATTCAAAGTGTTTCTTTTAATCTGCTTATAAAATAATAGCCACTCCAATATATATTTTCCTCATATTCTCTTTACAAGGAGAATTTTTTTTGTAGTGACTCTAAGAAGGAAGAAATGTAATCTGACAGCAGCAAGCAACACTAGAAACATTCAGTTTCTACATGAATTGACGTATAACAAAAAGGAAAAACTGAAATGATCTTAGCACAACCATGAGGTAAATTACTTGAGTATGAAACAGTTCAATTAAAGTATCAACATCCATCAACTGTAACTTACTGTATATGGAGAACGTTTTAGCAGAGGTCTCTTCCCTGGTTACTTTCCTCTAGAGATTTCACTACACCAAAAACTTAACTGGGCACTAGGCTCAGGGAATAGACATGTGCGATTCGTTTCGTTGCGAATCGAAATCCGTACGAATTTTCCTGAAATTCCGAATTTCGGAGCATCAGAAATCCGAATGGCAGTTTCCGAATTATATCCGAAATACGAAATTCCGTTAACGAATTTCGGATCCGAATTTCTTTGAAACAGGAACTAATATTACCCCTGTAAATGAGGTTGAACAACTTGACAAGATTTTTTTTTTAATCCGAAATACGGATCCGCTGCTGCTGAGGGTTGCATTACAATACACAGTTACACACACAGGCAGGAAATACGAAATTCCGTTGACGTATTTTCGTTCCGTTACGAACATTCGTTATATTAAAGTTAAAAAGCAAAGTACATTTATATTGGAGTTGATGGTATTTTTTTTCAAAATACGAAATACGAAATTCGGATACGGAATCCGTTAACGGAATTCGTATTTCGTTTTGGTTGACCAATCAGAGGTTCTCTTCTGCTGCTGAGAGTTGCATTACAAATACAGGCATGAAATACGAAATTCCGTTGACGTATTTTCGTTCCGTTACGAACATTCGTTATATATTGAAGTTAAAAAGCAATGTATATTTATATTGGAGTTGATGGTATTTTTTTTTTAAAATCCGAAATCCGAAATTCGGATACGGAATCCGTTAACGGAATTCGTATTTCGGAAAAAAAAACAACTACCACTCCAATATTAACAAAGGTATTTTGCTTTTTAACTTCATCATAACGAATGTTCGTAAAGTTACGAAAATATAACCGCCACTAACGGAAATTCGTATTTCGTACGAATCTGAATCCGAATTGAGTTCAGTTACGAAATACAAAATAACAGATATTCCGAAACGAAACGAAACAGAACAAATTTTTTGACGGCGCACAAGTCTATCAGGGAATGAAGAAGTGTATTATTCTGTCATTCTAGGAAATATGATCTGTTATCTGAGCACATCTTTGGTGATAATTTTTTCATAGACAATTTGTTCTATTTTTACAGACTGATCAGATGGGTTTCTGGTCTCCTTATCTAATATTCTGCTCCCACTGGATCACAAACATTTATAATCTATCCTAGGAAGAGTTACCTGGTATTTACTAGACCACACATGCTCTGAGCACATATCCATCTCAGAAATATAATGTTCACTGCAGGAACCTGTTTACTCTTATATGTGCCTCACAAACTGCCCACAAAATAACCACTGCCCACAACCAATATGGGGGTTTATTCCACACAAGTAGAGGACATTAAATAATATAAAAAATAGCAAACAAGTCTCTATACTTTGATCGGCTGTTTAAAGCAACAGTAAATGGTGCTTGCAATCCCCATATCAATCTATGGGATTGCAAAACTCACTTGAAGCAGGTCAAATACAGGTCAGAAGAAGGTCATGTGCAGGACAAATTCACAAATTCTTAAAGGAGAGCTATGAGGTGAGTGTTTTTCACTCACCTCATAGTTCTAGCCGACCTGTGACAATGAAACTGTCACAGGTCGGCTTAGTAGATCGGGAGGTGAGCGAACACATACCAGCGCTCGCTCACCTCTCGATCCTGTCACGGCTCTCTGCCATGACAGGGGAGGGACTGGATTCCCCCCTCCCCGCTCCGATCCGCCAGCGCTGACTGGCGGAACGGATGGGGAAGGGGGTGGGTACAGCTGGCTCTGCCTCTAGATAGGCATAGCTAGCTGTCAGTCACGCAGCTGGGCGGATCCTGACATAATTGTCGGGATCCGCTTCAGCTGTGGCGTCTCAGTATACCGCGAGCAGCAGCTTGCGGTATACTGCGGCGTCTCAGTATACCGCGAGCTACAGCTCGCGGTATACTGAGCCTAGGGTGACGGGAGGACACTAGTTTGTGTCCTCCCGTTACCCTAAGGAGAACTATGGGGAAAAGCCTTAACATCGCTTCAGCTGTGGCGCACAGAGATAAATACGAAATTCCGTTGACGTATTTTCGTGCGTCTCAGTATACCGCGAGCTACAGCTCGCGGTATACTGAGCCTAGGGTGACGGGAGGACACTAGTTTGTGTCCTCCCGTTACCCTAAGGAGAACTATGGGGAAAAGCCTTAACATGCTGGTGTCAAACTGATTCTATTGACATAGGCCCAAAAAATGTTGCTATAAGCCCTTTGCTTGTTTGTGTGTTTAACTATATATAAATGGATTTTCCCTTAATTTTTACTATATTCTTAATTTTTGGTATATCTTTGAGGGATGTTTAGCGAACATAGCAAAGTCTATGGAAGGTGAATCTTATTAATTTTTTCTGCCCATTTTAAGGTTAATAGTCAAGTAATTGTTAGAAAAGGGTATGGGGAGCTGAGCACTGCCATGAGTTACATGTACCAATGCATAAAAAAATAAAAACAATACCATACAACAGGAAGAGGGACTTTTTATGTGGATTAGAGCAATAGTTAAGATTTACAAATCCTTAAAATAACATGCGTTGGGGATGCTTTAAATCTGCATGTACTGTTATGGAACAATTTTTACAGACTGTGGTAATTTAAATCTCCACCAAACCCTAATCCAAGCATAAACCCTGGGTGGCCAAGAAAGGGGGCGGCAGCGAGTGTGCACCCCCCCTTTCTGTACCAGACCATGCCAAATCCCTTTAAAAAATAGGGGTACCTTCCAAGGGGGGGGGGGTCAGCAAATCCCCCCCCCCTTGCAAAGCACCCTTGTCCAAATGTTACCCTACTTTCAATGCCCAAGAAGAAGGTGGGGACAATATGGGATGGACTTATAGTGGAATCTGGTTGTTTCAGAGGGTTAGGTCCCACAACCCACCAATGAGTCATTCTCCTTTGTCTTGGGTTTTGAAGAAGTCAGGCTGGTGGAGATTGAAGGGAAAGGCAAGTGGAGAGTAGGGAGTAGATCATGAAATTAGTTTGTTCCCCTGTCACAATGGGCAATAAATCATGCTGCATCATTAGTCATGAGCAGTTTGTTGTAAGTAACTACTCTATAGAATGGGAAACATGAAAGCCAGGGAGTTAATTCACACAGACCTTAGGAGCTAACCGGCCTAATTGCAAATATGGTGTCTGATAAGGCAAAATATGTGATGTATAGAAGGGAAATGTACAGTTCATTAATCTGCTCTTGAATTACCATCATTTGAAGTAAAGCTTGAGTTCTACGTGTTTGAACCTGACTGGACATTCATTCCTCAGAAGAGAGAGAGGGAAAGGTTTTTAGCATTGCTGCAGGGGCTGTCATGCAGCAAGGCTGGGAAGTCTGGTGTCCGCTCTGTCTTTTGAGGAGTAAATAAGTGCTGAAGATTACACTCATAGGATATGCCTGGGATCCCTGAGATATGTGTAGAGGAGCCAGTGGAGGCCAGCCTATGGACTGCTGAGGTTGTCCTGGGGGAAGGATCTCATATACAGAGACAGAACCTCTTTGTATCTAGGGTCCTGAGGCCAACTACAACTGGGCAGAACCCTGCGAATACTGACATGGTTATTTCATTTCCAAACTGAAGGAGGAGCTAGTCTTCAACTTGATAACATTGATGCCCCGATTTATAATAAGGGGTGACCAGATATCTGCCCCTTCCCAGTAGAATGAGTACAGAGGCACAATACTACAATTTACGCATTCCCACTAAGAGTTAAATGTCAATAAACACAATCAACAAAAACTTGTATTTTTTTAAAAATTATTTTCTGATGTAATTCAATGTCAATCATAATGTCCAGCAATGTAGTCAAAGTCAATCACATCATCCAGCAAATTTAAATACTTCTCAAACACGATGACCCGACACCAACCAATGTTTACCCGCTGCACACCATCACTAAATAATAGATCCAGGGTGATGTCATTGACCAAATTTGGTATGGCCAATTACCTGTAAGTCACTTGTACTGTAAACACGGCATCAGCAATTTGGCCAATGACCAAATTTAGTCAATAACATCACCCTGGATCACCAATTCTGTCTTTACATTATCGGAGTGGAAGTAATGTAAACATAGAGTAAGCATCAGCTGGCGTGGGGTCATAATGGTTGATAGGGATTTACATCACTGGACGCTGTGATTGATGTGGATTACATCACTGAACTTCATGACTTAATGCTCAACCATTGATAAAGTTTTTTTGTTTTTTTTGGTGTGTGTGTTTTCTTATCATCTAAAGGACTCACACTAGGTGTGTGTGTTTATTTACATGTACCCCTATAGATCCCACCCACATTACCCCCAACCCTTTGAACAGTAGCCCCACAATAATGTTTATAGCATTTCAAAGGATAGCATTTGCTGAGGGGTAATTTATCTTATTTTATATGTTTACCCTTAAATCTTCTTTAGGGAGAGAATAAAGTAATAAATACATTTGCATAATTACCAATCCAGATTCCGAGGCTGACAGTTGCAGCCACACGGGGAGTCCTCTGACGCAACGATCGCAAGGGATAAACTGTCACATACCAACGATCCACACTCATAGCAGTCAAGGTCACACAGGTAGCTTGCACAGACACCTAGAATAAAGCATCCAGAAGTGACGAAAGAAATAAAAGGTCTTAAAATACAGAGGCAATTGGTATCTATTCATTTTCAGTACATTGTTGATCAAAATCCCTATACCAAGAATTTTACCATCTATTATGCTTTTCAAAAAAATTTTGACAGCGAGTGAGCATAACAGGAATATTTTCAGGTAAATTACTTTTCTAGCGAAAGTCTTGTGGGGAGCACTGGAAAAGGGCATTTCACTTAGCAGTGTACTCACTTTTGTTGCCAGCGGTTTAGACATTAATGGCTGTGTGTTGAGTTATTTTGAGGGGACAGCAGATGTACACTGATATACAAGCTGTACACTCACTACTTTACATTGTAGCAAAGTGTCATTTCTTCAGTGTCGTCACATGAAATTATCTAATAAAATATTTACAAAAATGTGAGAGGTGTAAAAATGAGAGTGTCAAGGTTATGAAAATAGGAATAGTTTTCTTATAATGTGTGGGATTTTTTTTTTTTTTTTACTATTCGCATTACCCATAAAAGCTTTGACCTAAATGCTTTGACCTATACCCGGTGTACCAAAGTGGAGGAAATAACTTGTACTCCTGTTACATAGTTTTTTTAATGATATTACTAATGCACAATAAAGTCTGATGAAGCAGTTTAAAGGCTGCAAAATGCGCTACTTGTATACAGCACTACGCCAAACTTTCCTTGCCCTCATATGTTAAATACCCATAGCATTCATCAGCTGGAGGAACCTCCTCAGATGCTGGATTTGTGATTTGTATATTTTGTAAGACAAATTGGTAGTAGGACCCTGTGCATAAACTCATTTTGATGGATTTAAATGGGGCATGACATTTTTTTATTGTATATGATTTTACAGATTGTTTTAATATTGACTAAATAAATGTTGTATATTTTCTCTACATCAGTGGTTCTCAACCTGTGTAACCTCAGGACCCACATTTGTTTTTGGTAATTAAGTCGCAACCCAAGTCACACTGCAATGGAAAACATGGCATTGCGTTACCACGCGTTCTGGTGTGGCCTCCCGTTGCGTGGTGCAGTGCATTAATCGCATGAGAATGTTTGATTAACGTACTGTACTAGTGGGAACAGGCCCTCAAAAACAATGACAGACACACACAACCACAGACACATTCTCACACAACATACACACTCCAAAAAACATTACTTTCTTTTTTTTAAGATTCACCCATTCTCCCTAATTTACGAGAATAGGTGTGCATCTGCAGGCTGGGGTCCAGTGTGGGCTGCTGTGCTGTAATGGAGCTCCATCCGTATGTGCATTGTTTGTACAGCTCCCTTGCATGTCCTGTAGAGGTCTCGGGAGCCATAATGTGAAGTCACTCCAATCTAGGCACTGTACCACACAATAGCACCTACTGTGCATTCTGGTGTGGGAGGTGTGTTGCGTTGCCATTCATTTGAATAGTACCCCAAATGCACCCCCACCCACAGTTCGTACACTCACACCGGAAGGCGCGGTACCATAAGGCCGTGCATTCAATTGCAGTGTGATTTGGGTCACGACCTAATGACCAAGGACAAATGTGGGTCCTGAGGTTACACAGGTTGAGAACCACTGCTCTAAGCAATGCACATATGGCTGGATCTCCCTCACAACCATATCCCCAGCCCACCCTACCCCACCTGAAGCTGATATTTTCAATGATGCTTGGCACAAGAGCTGGCTGTGTTGTGCTAGGAAGAGGCAGAGGAGCCTAGAAAAGTAGAAGGCATGCAGCGACCCGCTGAACACGGGTCGCGACCCACCAGTTGAGAACTAAGGCTCTACATTATACATAGTTACATAGTTACATAGTAACATTAAACCTCATCTGCCACATTAATGCCCACTCCCCTATTTTATCCAGGTCCTCCTGTAATGTTATAGTGTCTAAGTCCGTGTCTATTACCCTCCCTATTTTGGTGTCATCCGCAAACACGGAAATATCGCTGTTAACACCCTCCCCGATGTCATTAATAAATAAGTTGAACAATATGGGACCCAGCACAGAACCCTGAGGCACACCGCTCATTACACTAGCCCAGTCTGAAAAGGTGCCATTTACAGATACCCTCTGGACACGTTCCCGTAGCTAGTTCTCTATCCACGTACACACCAACTCATCTATGCCCATAGCCCTCAGCTTGTGAAGTAAGCGTTTGTGTGGTACCGTATCAAATGCCTTTGAGAAATCCAGATATACCACATCTACCGGCTTACCTCCGTCCATATCTCTACTTAAAAGGTTAGTAAGTTAGTTAGGCAGGAACAATCTTTCCTGAACCCATGCTGATTGTCATTAACTATCCCGTTTTCCTGAACAAATTCTACCAGATAATCCTTTATTATGCCCTCTAGCATTTTACAAACTACCGATGTTAGACTGACCGGCCTATTCCGGTCAGTCTAACATCAGTCTAAGTTCCCAGGTTGGCACCTAGCCCCCTTTTTGAATATTGAGACTACCGTAGCCCTCCGCCAATCACTGGTCCTCTCTCCCAGCTATTCCTATCTGCGAGTGAAGATTGACTTCTCCCTCTTCCCCTATATTTGGAGGTTTATAGCAAATACCCACGAGCAGTTTACGGCTAGCGTCCGTCATATCTAGCTCTAGCCATAGAGTTTCCACGGCCCATCCGGCTTTTATCCTACGAACATGCTACACACCCACCGAAAATCGTACGATTCTCGGCGGGTTTTCGAACATGTTCGTAAGATAAAAGTCGTGCGAACTTACAGTAGTAGAGGTCGCACGGCTTCCACACACCTTACGATTATCTTACGATCGCGGGATTTCCCGCGATTATCGCAAGGTGTGTGGGCACCTTTACACTACAGCTACAGCTTGCCATGACTCTGTACTTGTGTCTATATTTATGGCAACACCAGCCATTAACAAATATTCTGAATAAAATATTTAATGTTACCTTTTGGTTGTATAACTTATAGTATCGTTAATAATAAGCAATTGCTGCACTATCCTCTCTAAAATTGAAGAAGTTACTGAGCAGAATATTTATAAATGAACTTTTTCTGGAACATCTGAGCTGTTGATTAAATGTTTACTCATGCGGCCTGTTGATTCGAAGTAAGAGTTTTAATCAGGTTTTGCAGATCTGCATTCAGTAAAGAGGCCGCAGGTTGGCTTGTCAGTATATAAATGTCTGTTTTTAAAGAGATGTTGCCAAAAGTAATGCAAAAAATCCATGTCAGTCTTTCAAATGTTAAACAATAAACAGTTGTATAAAAAGAACAGATTTATTAGAGGTCAGAGAGATATTAAAAAAAAAATCTGTTAACGCCAACTAAAGGTTCCCAATAAAGCAGCCATTATTAAAAATAGATATCTAAATGAAATGACATAAAGAGAATAGGAATTCCACAATCTGTTACATCGTTAGCTCTAATATCGGCTTGGTTACCAAGGTTATTTGGAATTCTCAAAAAGAACATTTCCAATTAAGATACAGCAAATTGCATTGAGTCCCCCGCATGCTAATCTAAGCTCTGTATTGTTGTTGTTGTTGTTGTTAACTATGTGGATTTCAAGCTTTACATCTGAACTGAGCTATTATATAACCGGCAAAAGTTTGTATTGTTTCATGATTTTCTGGCAACCGTGGCACTAAGGGGTCTATTCACAAAGCTCCCGAAGGATCTAGCCGTAGCTTCGGCTGATCCTTCGGCTAGCTTCGACCCCAGGACCCCTTTGGTTCAGTAGAACCGAAGGGCTGCTGTACGGGCTATTCACTATAGCCTGTACAGCTCTCGAAGTTGGCCGAGGGGCTCAGGCATATGCTTCGGCTCGACTGAGGTGAAAGCCGAAGCATCTCATGGCTGGCTCCAGCCACTTGCACAGACAAGTCCCAGGGACGCTGATCTCCAGGCAGCCCAACTCTCAACTCACGCTCTGGGAGTCTCCCGCTATTAGATAGCGACTCCCGGGAGAGAAACACTTTCTCCCGGAATCTTTTACTCTGCTCGATCGAGCAGAGTAAACCTTTCTCTGCTTTGTTGTCTTTTTTTTTTCTTCTGACATCGGAGCCGTTGGCTGTAAAAAAATAAATAAAAACAGCATAGGAATGCATAGCTACATTCCTATGCTGAGGGGACCTGAAGTTCTCCATCAGGTCCCCTTCTGCTGATTGACAGCAGCAGAGGGCGGGTGCAATAGCTAGTTTGCTATTGGCTATTGCAAAGTGAAATAGCCAATAGGAATCTAGCTATGCATTCCTATGTTGTTGTTTTTTGTTTGTTTTTCTGACGGCAGCAGAACCGCCCGGCCAATAGAAAACAGTTGGTCGGAGCTAGCTGTCACTGCTAGCTCCGCCCAAACATTTTCTATTTTAATTTTTCTACTTTTTTAATTGTTTTTCTATTCTGCATCTATGAGAATAGGCCGAACAGCAGCGAGTAGCCTGCCGGAGGTTCAGCTTAGCCGATCCAGATGTTTGATCGGCTGAGTCGAACTCCTTCTGCACTTCGGGTCGCGGAACATGCTGAGCATGTTTGGCCGACCCGAAGCCAGCCACAGCAAGCTGATGTACGGCTGATTTTAGTCGGTGTACGGCTGAAATCAGCCCTACAAGCCTGAAGTGAATAGCCAAACAGCGTTGGGCTCACTTGACTTTGGGTCGGTCATTCACTCGGCTGCCTACGGCAGCTTTGTGAATAGACCCCTAAATCTTGTTTTGTAAAGTGTTTGTTATTGTTATACACACACATTTGAGATACACAGATACTAGCATCCAAGTTTGTAAGATAGCATACTTACCTCTTTTACTTACTATATTACGTTTAAAATGCAGACCCTCCAAAAAAGAAAACTCTACTCCTAATCTCCTCTTTATCTTTCTGATTACACTCGAGTTTAGTCAATGATCCAGACCCAAAAAGGGAAGAATAATTAAAGTAAATATGTGACCAGATATTTTATTTTATTTACATTTAATTTAAAAAAAGTAGGAGGGGCAACGGAGCCCGGGAAGCACGGCGGAGGTGTCTGGCGGGGGGGGCGGCCCCTTTCTTCGGGACGCAGAAGCGATCTGGCAACAGGTAAGTCGCCAGGATCGCTTCTGTTGTAAAGCCGACAGTCGGCTCTACAAGTTTAAACAGAGTCCTGGGGGCAAAAGTCACCGGGAGTCTGTTTAAACAGCCCCGATGCTGGCGACGTACACTGTACGTCGTCAGTCACGAGGGGGTTAAACACATACAAAATTCTTAGCCAGGAGTAAATAAGCTTTAAAACAAGTCTCACTGACCTCTATAGCTGCAGGCGAGCAATTTATTCGCAACGTTCACAGCAGAACTGCAGAAGTCATTCAAGTTCTCTTCTTAGCAGCTTAGCTTTGCCTGTTCCCCACTTCTAGCAGTGTCTTGGCTGCCTTTCAGCCTTCTAATCTGTGATGTAAAGACAGATCAGGTGCTCTGAGAGGGGGAAAAAATGGAGCTGAGCTATTGGAGTTGATTTACTAACCTTATAAACACGCCACGAACAAGTATACACCTCTGTAGTGTGTTCCCTCCCAGCATGATCTATTGGTGGAATCTAGACACCTTTGTAGTGTGTACACCCCCAACAGGTGTGTTGTGCAAAGCCCTGCATGAATTACAAGGTGATGTTGTGTAAATTAGCTCTACATTGTGTTGCTTGCGTTGATGAATGCAGGAATGTAAATGCATGAGCTAACCATTTTTGTCTAAACTGTGAAGCAGCATTATATATGCATCATGTGCATGATTTTTCCATATATGGCATTAGTGGAAATATGCTTTTAGAGACTTTTTGGTTGATAAATACGTTTTGCTGTGTAAAAATCACACGCACCTAGTGCGTGCGTGTGTTTAGGTTAGTAAATCACCCCCATTGAGTAGACATGTGCTATTCGTTTAGGAAAGATTCGTTATTGGAACGAATTTTAGGAAATTCGTACATTCAGATGCATTCCAATTTCGGAATGACAGAAAAAAGGAGTGCGAAAGAATACGAATTTCTGAAAACGAAAATTTTGGATGCTTCCAAAATTTATTTCCCGAATAAACTTTTTGTGTTAAGCATCAACTTTACAAACGAATGTTAGAAGGGTCCCTCCCAAGTTAAAAATAAAAAAAGTGTGTGGGGTTTCCCCCAAAAGTCATACCAGGCCCTTTAGATCTGGTAGGAATTTTAAGGGGAAACCCCACCACCAAAAAATCGAGGGAAAAACGTGTGGTGCCCCCTAAAATTCCTATCACACCCCTCATCCGAGCATAGGCCCGGAAGGACAGGAAAGGGGGGATGACTTACCATCAGCATTGGGAGGGTGTCCCCATGCTGATGGGGACAAGGGCCTCTTCCCCACGACCTGGCCTGGTGGTTGTGGGGGTCTGCTGGCAGGGGGGCTTTTTTGCATCAGGGTACCCCTGTAATTAAGGGGGCACCCCGATGCCGCCCCCCCTTTTGAATGAGTAAGGGTTAAATGAAAATGAACACACCACACATTTTGAAAAAGTGCTTTTAATTGAAAAAAACTAAGCGTCAGTTTTTGACAAGTCCTTTATTTTTAGAAAAATGCATCACGATGAATGATGGCCGCTGACTCGTCAAAAAAGTCCCGCCGCACGCTGACCCATCTGAACCCGACAAAGACTCGCCGCAAAATGACAGCTCCGGCCTGAATGTAAACAAATGGGGCTTGTTCTGCCCATTTGACATTCTGAGCGGGAGCGCTTAAATGCCGTTTCGGAAAGACTTTGCCTTTGTTATATGAATAACAGTTCGGGGATCCCCCTTAAAATTCCTACTGGACCTAAAGGGACTGGTATGAATTTTGGGGGGTACCAAACACACTTTTTTTATTTTTAACTTGGCGGGTCCCTCCTAACATTCCTACCAGACCCTTTAGGGGGGGCCGCATGCGCCTTTTTTTTTTCTTTCTTTCTTTCTTTCGTGGACTGTAAAAAAAAAGTATTTTTCCCCCCCTTTTGTCTAATGTCACTTTGCTGCAATGAAAATTTGTTAGTAAGGAACATTTGTACATACTACCGCTAACTAAATGAATTAAAATGTTGTCTGAACCTCAAAACAACTTGACTTTCGGACCCGAATCCCGAAAAATCAGAATGAAAACAAAACAATTTTTTTTGCCGCCACACGTCTACTACTGAGTAACAATGACCCCTGTGCTTCTGCTTTAAACTCTGGTGATAAATGAAACAAATAGTTTTAACCTGCGCTCAGTTGTGCTATGTAGCCTACAGCTGCTGTGTATTATCCACCATGGATATATGAAAACTATAACTGCTGAAAGGGTAATTCACTTTCTCACAAAGTGTGAAAACATTTACTTACCGACAGCATCCCACTACCTCTTTCACCCCCTGCTGCATACACCTGCCTGATCCCCTGCTGGTACCCCCAGAAACCAGTGTAGGGTATGTACACCCTACACCTCACTTCACAGCCCCACAGTATGTAAAGCGGATAATGCTTGGAAATGGTATGTGTGGCGGGGGTCTGGAGAAGTGATGGGGTGCAGTCAATAAGTTGTTGAGAAAGTGAACTTACCCGTTAAACACAGCACTCCTAATTAAAATAATGTCTACATAAAAACTACCTCAATAAAATCAGAAAATCCTACTAGATGTGTATTCAAATATAAGATATATAAACAAACAAAAAATAGTGAGATGCAAATATTAGCACTTTCTTCTGTGTGCAATCTTGAAAATACATATAATCAAGGAGCAAAATCAAATCTATCAAAGTGAGGTTAGTGCTAGTTATAAAAATGTGCAAGTATCCTTCTGTAATAACCAGTAATGGGCAATATAATTCAATAAATTGTGCAAATATCACTCTGTAATAACCTGAAAGGGCCAATATAATTCATACATTTGTGCGAATATCCCTCCATTGTAATCAATAACAACCAATACAATTCATAAAGTTGTGTTTATATTCATCTGTGGTAATTAAATACCGTTCATGTCAAACGATGTGCTTGACTGCCTGAATTCACCGGAATAGGTTGACCTTGATTCAAAAAGGTCAAAAAACGATTTTTTCCAACTTATGCTATAAAAATGTCACTCCTCCGCATCAGGATCCTTATATAACCCTTGAATGATCCACATTAATCCAATAAAAGGAGAAAAAGAAGACTCTCCAGAGTGTTAACACATTCAGTTTAATGAATCAAAAAAATTAAATAACACACTCACAATTTCCAGTGCTATTGCTAGCACTAGCTGATGTACTTGATTTTCTCCTACTCTCCTGTTCTCTCTGGGAGCTAAGAGTGTACTGCCAAGCTCGATGACATTGATGACTCCAACGGATGAACTCTAATTACCACAGACACATATTAGCACAAATTTAGGAACGGTATTGGTTGCTATTGATTATAACAGAGGGATATTTGCACAATTTTATGAATTATATTGGATATTACTGGTTATTACAAAAGGATATTTGCACAATTTTAGAACTGACACTAACCGCACGTTGATAGATTTGATTTTGCACTTTGATTTCATGTTTTATTAAGATCGTACACAGGAGCACTTGTTGATATTTGTAAATCACTGTTTTGGTTGTTTATATATTTTATATTTTTATTGGTTTTACACATCCAGTAGGATTTTCTGAATTTATTAAGGTAGATTTTATGTAGACCTTATTTGAAGCGGGAGTGCTGTGTTTAGGCAGTTATAGTTTGAGGATAAATTGCTCCATAATGTTGGCAGCTACGGAGGGGGTCAGCAGAATTTTTTTTTAACCCCTTCGTGACTGGAGACGTTCACTGTACGTCCCGCCACAAAGTGCCGATATGACTGGCCCCGTACACTGTACGTGACCAGTTATTCGCGGCTCTGTAAAGCTGGTAACCGCTTATTCTCAGCGTTTACCATTCATTAATGAATGCCTCAGTAGTCCGCCTTAATTTGCCATTTAATGGCACATGATCTGTGTGTGAGTGATGCTTTCAGATACATTACAACCCACAGGACCACCAATACGTAAGGTGCCCATACTTGTCTGCAATTGCGTTTTTATCCGAAAATCGGCCAGTTGATGGGAAGTGCACAACCTCCATTACTGTACAACTGGCAAATTTGTGTCTTTCAAGCAGGCTAGACAACTTTTGTCCAGTTGGATGAAAATTGACGGGTTAGTGGCGTTGTTGTACTACAAAAATCTCAAGATGAAAACTGCACATGCTTAAACGAAAATATGTCCTTTAGATCGATGAAAATCGGCCAGGTGGTGGTGCTGAGTAGCGTTAATTGCGAAATACATTGGTCTGTGCATGATGGCCTGGTTGTAAGAAGATTGAACGGGGGTGAGATGTCTGGACAAAAAAAGTTGTACAATGGTTTTAAGGTGTATGGCTACCTTTTAGTAGCAGTTGCAGGTGTCGTCAGTTACCAGTGGCCAAATCAGACAGAGTAGTAAGGCCCCTTTCACATGGGC
This sequence comes from Nanorana parkeri, assembly GCF_000935625.1. Lineage (NCBI taxonomy): Eukaryota > Metazoa > Chordata > Amphibia > Anura > Dicroglossidae > Nanorana > Nanorana parkeri. Next base: position 122,153 of record NW_017306669.1, on the reverse strand, counting down.
TGATCGGAGCAGTAGCCAGCCACCAAAGCTTTTTCCCGTGATGCACTACAATCTCAATGCAAATTAGTAAACTAAATGTGTGATTATATCTCATGAGAAGGACCATGGGGAAGAAAAGTAGCCACTCTCCAGAAGGAAGGGCAGTGTCAGCACCAATTCAGAGATGATTTGAGGATCTACAGCTGAGTGATACACACATAAGATACATTTTTATTAATAGTTAAGGTACTTGAATGCATTTTTAAGATTTAACTCCTGAGTTTAGTGTCACTGTCCCTTTTGCTAGTTTCCATTTGGAAGACATATAGCATGTTTACATTTGAAACTGCCTTTTCAGGTAACTTGCAAAAAAACAAATGTTTTAGAAAATACGCTTTTACAGATTAGTAGCTTGTCCTGAAATTCATCTGTATTTATTGGCTTAAGTGGAAATGAGGGAAGTAATGGTATAATTAGAACCAAAATTAGCCCTAAAATGACAGGACACTGATTAAAAAAAGCTTTCATGCAGCAGGCGATATGTCTGTACCAAACATAAAAGCTTGTTTAAGCACTTCAGCTGTCGTACTTGTATACTGCTTGTGGACCAGAGCAATTTTTACATTTTCAATATGGACCTGTTTATTTGGCGATAATTGTTTTGCAAAAATTATTTAGAGCCTGTGCATTGCATTTGCGATCCATTGATTGTAGGTGTACTATTCTGTAGTGCTAAATAAAAACAATAATAAATGCACTTTTTTTTTCTTTTATCAATATGTGTGCATTTATTATTTTTTTTACCAAAGGTGGACCATGCTTAACACTATGCTTGGGATTATTGCACCCTTGTCCTGCATTTTCTCAAGATTCAGGGCTATTCAAAAACAAAGCAAAAAAGCAATTGGAATTTAGCTAGCATAAGGCGAGTGCAGGAGAAAATTAGCAAGCAGGGTTTATCTCCTAAGTGTGTTTAAATGTAACATTTGTATGCCTGACTAGAGTGTATCTTTAAGCCCAACGAAAGCCAAAACCTTTTTTTTATTGCTTACTTTTGGATAAACACAGAAAAAGTAAATGCTTCTGTCAAGCTTTTATCACTGTCCGTCACCCCACCGGGGAAATCTTACCTCACTTCCTCTCCTTGTAACAACAGAACAAGATGTTACAGGAGCATACCGCCCAACAGTCCCTCATTTGGAGGACTGTCCCTCATCCGGAAACAAATCCCTCTGTCTCCGTTGTCCCTATTTTTGGTCTCATGTACAGATACCAAAGTGTAATTATGCACTAAAATCGTATGCCAGTCTCTTAGTTATCTTGTTTAGTATACAGCCAGTATACAAGGAAAGGTAAACAAAAAAAATTCTGGGTTTTACCAATAATTTTTTCCATATAAATTCCTAATTGACCATATAATTGGGGGTATGGCAAGGTGTGTCTATTGCTCAAAAACATGAGCTGGAAGGTGTTCCTCTTTTTTTTCTCAGAATGTTAGGAGGTAAGCAGGAGTGGTGGTCACCCTGATGAAGAAACACCCAAAGTTGACAAAGGTTCTGTTTATTCACCATTTCACTGAAAAATGTGTTTTACTGCAGTCTGTATCCCAACACTACCTCCCCCAATGGGGACAGACATTGAAAATATAAATCTGACAAAGAAATTACTTTCCACTCTGTCCAAAATTAACAAAAACATTGACCTGGAGTTTGGCTTTAATATGTACAGTACACTCTTAATTAATTTTTTAAGATAACTTTGAAATGCTTTTCAGAGCTTCTCTCCCTTGTTGACACCCCCTCACCTCAAATACCAGAAATTACTGGCTGTCACATTTGACAGTCCATAATTGCTTTGTGGTTCTCAAAATACACAAGCCTCCAAGTGTCATTAAGTATTAGTGTAACAATGTATTGCTTCATTGTATTTACTATTTCGTTCATATGCAGATCATAGGTGAGACCTTTGATCTGCATATGACATCATTAAAAAAAAAACCTTACAATGATTTTTTTTTTTAAATGCATTTCTATTTAACTCATTGTCAACCCTTTGTTAACCCTAATAAACCTTTATTAATTTCCTCCTCTCCTTCTCTTAGCTATTGATTTATGAGTTTTTTTTTAATTTCTGTTTTTCTTACCATTCAGAGCAATTTTTACATTTTCAATATGGACCTGTTTATTTGGCGATAATTGTTTTGCAAAAATTATTTATTTTTTAATGGAATCTATAGACAAAAAAGGCAAACAAAATGCATTTTGTTCTGTTAAGACCAGTGTTAGCTTAAAAAAGCAGCAGCTTTGCTGTAAATAAAAAGTGTACACAAAATTATGTTTCTGGTCCAAAGCATTGCAAAGCTGTTTGCAAATTAAAAAGGCATTTTTTTAAGTTTTGCACATTATCTTGCTATGCGACACTGAAAAAAATAGCTATTGAAATAAATTAAATATATGAAAAAAATAAAATGAATGGTAAGAAAAACAGAAATAAAAAAAAACCTCATAAATCAATAGCTAAGAGAAGGAGAGGAGGAAATTAATAAAGTTAATGAGTTAAATAGAAATGCATTTAAAAAAAATAAATAATTGTAAGGTTTTTTTTTTAATGATGTCATATGCAGATCAAAGGTCTCACCTATGATCTGCATATGAACGAAATAGTAAATACAATGAAGCAATACATTGTTACACTAATACTTAATGACACTTGGAGGCTTGTGTATTTTGAGAACCACAAAGCAATTATGGACTGTCAAATGTGACAGCCAGTAATTTCTGGTATTTGAGGTGAGGGGGTGTCAACAGGGGAGAGAAGCTCTGAAAAGCATTTAAAAGTTATCTTAAAAAATTAATTAAGAGTGTACTGTACATATTAAAGCCAAACTCCAGGTCAATGTTTTTGTTAATTTTGGACAGAGTGGAAAGTAATTTCTTTGTCAGATTTATATTTTCAATGTCTGTCCCCATTGGGGGAGGTAGTGTTGGGATACAGACTGCAGTAAAACACATTTTTCAGTGAAATGGTGAATAAACAGAACCTTTGTCAACTTTGGGTGTTTCTTCATCAGGGTGACCACCACTCCTGCTTACCTCCTAACATTCTGAGAAAAAAAAGAGGAACACCTTCCAGCTCATGTTTTTGAGCAATAGACACACCTTGCCATACCCCCAATTATATGGTCAATTAGGAATTTATATGGAAAAAATTATTGGTAAAACCCAGAATTTTTTTTGTTTACCTTTCCTTGTATACTGGCTGTATACTAAACAAGATAACTAAGAGACTGGCATACGATTTTAGTGCATAATTACACTTTGGTATCTGTACATGAGACCAAAAATAGGGACAACGGAGACAGAGGGATTTGTTTCCGGATGAGGGACAGTCCTCCAAATGAGGGACTGTTGGGAGGTATGCTCCTGTAACATCTTGTTCTGTTGTTACAAGGAGAGGAAGTGAGGTAAGATTTCCCCGGTGGGGTGACGGACAGTGATAAAAGCTTGACAGAAGCATTTACTTTTTCTGTGTTTATCCAAAAGTAAGCAATAAAAAAAAGGTTTTGGCTTTCGTTGGGCTTAAAGATACACTCTAGTCAGGCATACAAATGTTACATTTAAACACACTTAGGAGATAAACCCTGCTTGCTAATTTTCTCCTGCACTCGCCTTATGCTAGCTAAATTCCAATTGCTTTTTTGCTTTGTTTTTGAATAGCCCTGAATCTTGAGAAAATGCAGGACAAGGGTGCAATAATCCCAAGCATAGTGTTAAGCATGGTCCACCTTTGGTAAAAAAAATAATAAATGCACACATATTGATAAAAGAAAAAAAAAGTGCATTTATTATTGTTTTTATTTAGCACTACAGAATAGTACACCTACAATCAATGGATCGCAAATGCAATGCACAGGCTCT
>NW_017306669.1:115955-116716 GCF_000935625.1 Nanorana parkeri | reverse complement strand
CAGCGCTGTCACAGGAGGCTGGGCTCTCCTCTTGCAGCCTCCTGTGACAGTGTGTGTCAGAGAGGAGAACGGGTACAAGCACTCAGCGATCAGTGATCGCTGAGTGTTTGTACATAATTGAGGACCTGGTATGTAAACTATATCCTCAATTATGAATGAACGGGAGTGATCTATATCCCCTCCTGTTCATTCATAATTGTAGTTGTTAATTGTAGAAATTAAAATAAAAAAAAACTGATAAAAAGTAAGATGAAAAGTAAGAGTGGTAGATACAGTGGCGGATGTCACCCCATTGAAATCAATAGGGCCGCACGGGAATCGCGGCCTGCATTGTGCAGGACCGTGCGATCCCAAGACTCGCGTTCCCGGATCGCGTAGGCCTGCACCGGGCCTGAGTCTACTGCATTCTAAGTCCAGAGCCCACAGTCTGTACTGGAGGGCAGGCTCATAAAGAGAACCTGTCCCCTCCGAATGCTATCACACAGGAACTTGTTAACCCCTGTGCGATAGCAATATAGTTAAGTGAAAAAAAATAAAAGAAATTAAAATAAAAAAAAACTGATAAAAAGTAAAAACACAGAAAACATTATTAATTATAATAATCCGCAGAGCCCAACTTGAGACCCCCACAGCCCACCTGAGACCCCCACAGCCCACCTGCAACTCCACACAGCCCACCTGAGACCCCCACAGGCTACCTGAGACTCCCCCAGCCCACCTGAAACTCCACACTGCCCACCAGGCAACCTGAGACCCCCCCA
>NW_017306669.1:96044-115607 GCF_000935625.1 Nanorana parkeri | reverse complement strand
TTTTTTCAAACAGGAACATTAAAAAGGTTTAGATTCTCCCCATGGTGGTGGTGTTGGGGGGTTCCCTCCTTTCAATAATATTGTACAGTTTATGGCTCTCATAGCAGCACATGCCCAGGTCTGCCCTACAGGAACACTGGGGGTGATATACTTCAGAAGTCTGCAGCAGAATACAGCCGATGAGGACTATCTGGGGAATCAAATATTCAAACTCATCTATCACCCCCAGTGTTCCTATAGGGCAGACCTGGGCATTTTATGGCCCGCATGCTATATCTGGCCCTTTGCCTTTGCCTCCCTGGCCAACGGCCCGGACATGGGCTGAATGCTGACCTGCGCTCGTTGCTGAGTGACTTACTTTGAATCGTGGGCCCTTGATTGTTGGCGGGCAGCGGCGAGTCAGGAAGCTCACGGGGAAGAGAAGAGAGCGGGGAAGAGAGGTGCAGAGGCATGTCCTCAGCGTGCGCGGCTTGAGCGGCGTGGGCGTGGCGTGCGGCTTGTGTGTGGAGCCACGAACAGGTAATTAAATTGATAGCCGACTAATCGACAATGGAAAACGTTGACAACGTTTTCCATCATTGATTTTAATCTACTGAATCGAATAGTTGTTACAGCTCTACTTCTGAGACTCAGCACAGCCCTCCTGAGACTCCGGACAGTCCTCCTGAGACCCCATACAGCATTCCTGAGACTCCGCACAGCCATCCTGAGACCCTGGAGACATTAGGCCACCACCCTGGAGCTTCATATTATTCTGCGTTGCTATATAATGTATTCCTGAGATTTGTTCTCTATAGCTGGTGGTATTATGCATTGCTGTATAATATATTGCTATATGGTGGGTCTCCATGGTGGGTCAGTGGCTTTAGACCAGCTTCTGTTCTCCCTTCTTTTGGTGCGGCAGCACCCCTCCTGAACCACCATGAAGTTTAGGCCTGAAATCACTCAAGTCTCTCCTCCATGACAGATTAGAAGGGGCAATGCCTTGAAAATTGAAACAATTTTTACCAAAATTACCAAAGCAGCACTGGAGAATTAGGTGATTTGAAGGTGGATCAGGAGGGGAAAACATAGGCAAGGGAACAGTTTGTCTAGAGCATTGAACTATGGATTGATTTGTGGGGGCGCTAATGAAAGACTTTCCCCCGGGCGCCTATTTTTTTACCCAAATAGAGCTTTCTTTTGGTGCTATTTGATCGCCGCTGGTTTTTATTTCATTTTTTTATATAAATGAAAAAAGAAAAAAAATTGTGCGAAATAAATATTTTTAACTTTTTGTTATACAAAATATTAAATAAAATCAAATTTCTTCATAAAATTAGGCCAAAATGTATTCTGCTAAATATTTTTTGTATGTGTATACTAAGTGGTTTGTGTGAATTGGTACCAATTAGAAGTCTTTTGAAAACATGGTTTTTATCCATATGGTGTCAAACAACAAAATCAGTATTGCTCAGTGTGCCGCCCCAATGGGGCATAGAATATGAGATGCATAGCCTCAGTTAATATTAGCATTGTTAGTAGATAGAAGTTTATATAGAGTGTTTTCCCTATACCATTTTCTATAGTCATTCTATATTTGTTCCTATATTGCCATCTAGTGGCCTTTTGTGGTAGTGTATTTATTTTTCAATGTTGCCTTCCCTGATATCTCTGAGGTCGATGACTCAGTTCCTCTCTACGTAAGCCCCACCCTTCTTCCTGAGAACAGTACTTCCTGTGTCATGGCCACAGCTAACAGGCCACATGAAACTAGGACACATGTACTCTACATAGTACGCTAGAAAAGGCATCATTTTTTGACGGCACAATACTATAACCATTCAACTGCTGTTCCATCCATCTGCTGTAACCTTGATGTTCAGAATAAAGCACCCTTTTGAATGAATCGGTATTGGTGAGTTCAGCTATCTGACAAGGATTGTCAGCAGTGAGTATATCTGCTTATACAGGCCAGGCATGGAGGTCTCAGCAAGGGATGTATCGCTATCACAACAATCGGAGTCAGAATACTCAGGGTAAAGGATTAGTTTAGGAATTATATGGCCGGTATATTTTTTTCAAACCTTGGTGTGTCTGCTAGATAAAATCTTATAATTTGAGGAAGCTGAACCCCCCCCAGGAAAAAAAATTATCTACGGCCCTGCAGAAGCTCTATGCTCTTTATTGCTTGTGTTATATTCCTTTGCACTCTTTCCAGTCCCAATGCATCATTTTCATTAACTGTCTATGCTTCATTAAATGCATGAAATTATCTTGCTATCTTAAGCATTTTTAGACTGTCAATGTGGCAGCATCCATATTTCTCTCAGGCAAAGTTTACATTAGCACTGATACACCTTAACAGCTCTCTCTATTCACCAGTTGTATACTAGCATGCATTTTTTCTTTTTGTCTGTGTTTAAAAAAAAATGCTGTATTTTCTTGGTGTTGTAAAGCCTTCTACAAGGCCAAATACAATAAATTGGAAAACATGATTATTTTTGGAGTTATAAAATGTTAGTATTTCATAACATCAGTAGGGGTTATTCTGGTAGTATGGATACCATAGCACATATGTTTTATGTGAGTATTCTAATACAGCCACATTCCAGTCTCATAAGGTATCATAAAAACGCTTCTAGGTCTCCTACTTACAAGAATGTAAGCTTGTGGAAATGTTATGTTTTGTGAAAGATTTGTATTTATGTAACCTGAAATTCCCATTGTCCCTTCCATTTTGTATACCTTATATAAATATGTAAGGATTTCAAACATTTGCAAAAATGTATAATTTACTCAAAGGAGCTGTGTCTGCCTGTTAATAACTGGTAAATTACCTTATTCCTCTTTGTTCAGAACTTGAAGTTATGAAAAATTGATGTAAAACAAGTGGCTCAGGGATAATGGCACAACAATCACAGTCCCTCACCCCTCCACCCCCTTTCCAGTCCATAGGGTGACTTAACATTATTCAAAGGAGATTGGGTAGAAACAAGCTGGTATAAGTAGGTTCATGGCAGAAATAAACATAATGCATGTGCTTGCTGTACTCTGTATCAGTGGCGTAACCAGAGTTACGGTCGCCCGGGGCAGCCTAAAATGTTGCGGCCCCCCCCAGCGCCATTCGACCCCAATGAGCGGCCGCATAGTTTGCCCGCTTAATTGTTTTTGCCACTATTTTGGCAGGGCCGTCTTTAATATAAATTATTTACTTATTATTTTTTAATAATAATTATTAGTGATTTAATTATTAAATGTTATTAGTTATTTAGTTGATTCTTAAATATTGATTATTTCATTCATTATTAAGCATTACTAATTATTTAATTACATTTTTAATGTTGTGCTGTCCTGATCCAGACATTTTAATGTATACAGTTAGGGAGCTGGCATGTTTTTTCACTTTTTTAAGCAAAATCACTAATTCTGGCCATCTTCAGAGCAGCTCTCAGGGAGTGGAGGCATGTCATCTCCTACATTTTAAGCATGAAGATCTCTGGACTGGTAGCATAGAGGTCATTGTAATATATGTAAATATATTCACCTCCCTCCAGTACAGACTTTACAGCCTGGAACTCCTCTTTAGGGCTTGTTCACACCGAATGCGGTGCGTTCCAGAGTGGTAGCTGCTGGAACGCACCACAATCACTCACAAAACTTCCCCTTGCGTTCTGGGGCAGGTATCGGACGCGTGGCAAAACTTTGCCTGCATTCCGTTCCACTGAAAAAGCAAAAAATGCTTTTTCAGTGGAACGGCTCATCTCCTCACCATCTTGACCATTCTCACCATCCTTCCTCACCTCCTCACCACCCTAGCCATCCTCATCTTCTCACCACTCACGGCCGAGGGCCCCAGTCTCCTCCGCAGCAGCCGGGTCTCGTCCTCCACCTACACTGCTGAGCCCCTCGCCCCCATTACTGGGCCCCCCTCTGCCCCAGGCCCCATAGCGACCGCGTGGGTTGCTATGGTGGTAGTTACGCCACTGGATGTAATCACTCCCTATGTATGGTCTCTCCCTATAGCAGCTCATACAAAATACTAATTTTAAACCCACAAAAACACATACCCCTACCTCACACACACACACACCCCTACCTAAAACACACACACCCCATCCCTCCCCCTTACCTCCAGAGTATGATGAGGTGCAGGGACATCTCACAAATGCTCCTGTGCAGTCCACACACTGAATGGGATGACTTACTGTGAGCACATGGCATGTACTGCCAGCGTGCACAGCATACAACAGGGGGCGGGGACAGCTCACATATTGCTCCTCCTACACTCACACTGTCTGGGAGCACTTAGTATAAGGCATACAGTACAACAGGTGACAGATACGGTCAGCAATCGCACCAGAGAACGGGGGGGCGGAGCTCAGCTATCATAGCCTGATTATCCGCAGGGACATGATTTTTCAGCTCAACACCTCCCAACGGTTCCTTGTACTGCCTACACTTGCGCTGCTTCCATACCCCTGCCCGGCTGCAGTGAAATACAGACTTCATGGCTGAATTATGTTTCCTGGCCGGCAGGCGCCCCCCCCCCAACTCTGCGCCCGTGGCAGCCACATCGTCTGACCCCCGGTTGTTACGCCACTGCTCTGTATGCTACTAATAAAAAGTCACAATAAGGGGATGGATGTAATAAAGGTTTACACCCTATGGTTACATAACTGTGTGGTTGGTCTTCTTGGAAAAGAGACATAAATTTTGCAAGACTTTTTGCAAGACATTATTTTTTTCTTGGATATTTCATAATATAACAACATGAGTCCTTGTGATGTTTTACATTTATTTTGTTGCCTTATCCCCTAATTTATTATTTTGACACATTTTTAAACAAAGACCTAAAATAATTCAGATGAGGAATTTTACTTATGTCCTAAACTATTAATAACATATGTAGCTCTTGAAATATACTGTATAACTCTTGAAATTGACCAAGGATAGCTTATATAGAGTAGAGCTGCAGCTAACGATTATTTTCAAAATCGATTAGTTAGCCGATTATTAAGTTCAATTAATCGATTAATCAGATAAACAATAAAATAAATGTAAAAAAATGGCTCCAGTGATGGGACTACTAGTTTGTATTGAGATTGTAGTCCATCACAGGAGCAAGCTTGGAGCAGTGAAGGTAAAAAAGTGAAAAGTGTGGTGTGCAATATAGTGAAATGGAAAGTGTAAAATTATGCAGCAATCAATGCAGAATGGCACCGGCTATAGAGGACTACAAATCCCAGCAATAGTACAATATACAGCGCAATGCAGAATATCACCAGCTATAGAGGAGCACAACAAATCCCAGCAATAGTACATCATTATAGCTGGCAGTATTCTGCATTGCGCTGTATAATGTACTGTTGCTGGGTTTTGTAGTCCTCTATAGCCAGTGGTGTTCGGCATTGCACCACTGTATAATGTATTATTGCTGGGATTTGTTGTGCTCCTCTATAGCTGGTGGAATTCTGCATGGCGCTGTGCAGAATATCACCAACTATAGAGGAGTACAACAAATCCCAGCAATACATGATACACACAGTGTATCATGTATTGCTGGGTTTTGCATTCCTATGTATAATATACAGCACAATGTACCATCAGCTATAGAGGAATACAAATCCCAGCAATACATTATAGAGCACCATGTGTGGGAAAGTGCAGGCTTACCTGAGCAGTCTTCCAGCAACTTGCTTCTGAGATCGGGCCTGTCTATCAGTGGCTGTCATCCCCCCACACCTGCTCCTCCTTACTACATCTCCCCGCGTCCCTGTGCCGATCGTGGATGTGGGCGGGCGGTGAGTGTGAGGTGGGAAGAAGGTGCGGCGTGTAGAACGTGGATGCGGGCAGGTCTGGCAGCGTTGAGCGTGAGTTGGGGAGGAGGTGCGGTGCGCAGCGTGTGTGGAGCCGTGAACAGGGCCAACTGATCGGAAGCCGATTAATCGATTATTGAAAAAGTTGACAACTTTTTCAATAATCGATTATAATCGATTATGTCGATTAGTTGTTGCAGCCCTAATATAGAGTGACTCAACCTGTGAAGACATACAGACTAAAGTTGGTTTGCCTGTTATACCAGCTGTGGAAAATATCAGCTTAACAATGTCGGCTCTAAAAAAAAAAAGTTACATTGCAAGAGATCGGTAAAAGACAATAACCTGTAATAATCAGTTCTTTTCAGATAGCTATTGCCCTGCAGCCTTAATAAAAAAAACAACCTCAAATATAGCAACTTTTATGAGCAAGGGAACTGGTCAAGTTAGGTAGCTTTTAAGAAGAGCAAAATAATAACCAAAACTTCCTCTGTGAAGAGGATGCCATAAAAGAACCCAGTTGTAGCTAAACTCTAGCAATGACAGTTTACAACATTTTATGTGGAAACCTACAACACAAATTAAATACTGAGGTATAATGATACATGATTAGCAATTAAAATTAGAAGGTAGTGGATCAGTAGTGCTTTACAAAACTATAATCACTATTCAGGTTGTAAATCTGGAGAACAGCTGTAAAAATTAAGAGGGTTATTCACAAAGGAGCAGAAAGATTAAGCTAATCCTTTGGCTCGCTTCAGCTGCGGGAAGCCCTCGGTTCAGCCGAACCGAAGGGCTGCTGTATGAACTATTCACAATAGCCCAAGAGCAGCCGAAGCACTCAGCCAACCTGAACGCATATGCAGCCTAAGTTCTCGTTCACACCTAGGCGTATTGCATATGCGCGTCTGTTGCGCCTTTTTTTACCTACTTTTTTTTAGGCTACTTGGCTGTATCCCAATGGAAACGCGCAACAAAACGGCCCAAAGTAGTACCTGTACCTTTTCAGGCGTGGGCCGTTTTGTAGTGCGTTAGGGACGGGCGGAAATACGCCAAGGTGGGAACGAGACCATTGAATACAATGGGATTTATATTTTTGAGCGTTTTGTAGAGCGTTCGTCGAGCGTAGAACGCGCTACAAAACGTTCAGGTGTGAACGAGGGCTGACACTGCCGACGGAGGGAGAACGGTCTGCCAAAGTAAAACGTTCTCCCTGCAAAATATAAACAAAAATATATTTATACAAAACAGGGCTGGGTCCCCCTCCCAAACCATACCAGACCCTTTAACACGAGTTAAAAAAAAAACCTTTAGGTCTGGTACGAATTCTAAGGGGGAACTCCACCACCCAATAATGGGAAAAAAGTTGTGTCTTCCCTAAAATTCCCAACCAGACCCTTAATCCAAGCACTGGCCTGGCAGAGCAGGAAAGGAAATTCACAAGGAGGGGCTGCATCTGGGTGCCCTCTTTATGTAAGGGGTACCCCAATGCAAATAAGCCCTTCTGCCCGCAGACCCCCACAACCCCCGGGCCAGTGTTGTGGGGAAGAGGTCCTTTTCCGTTTTGGGGAAGAGGCCCTTGTCCCCATCAGCATGGGAGCTGAGCACCAAGGGCATGTGACCTGGTATGATGGGGGGGGGGAAGGGGGGAGGGAGGTCGCTCATCTCCCCCCTTTCCTGGCTTTTTTCCATTATTGGGTGGTGGGGTTCCCCCTTACAATTTCTACCAGACCTAAAGGGCCTGGTATGACTTTTGGTGGGAATCCCATGCATTCTGGTATTGTTTGGGAGGGGGTGCCGCACAGCATTTTCTTTTTTTTGTTTGCATGTAATTTTTTTCTATTCTGTTCGCTACCTCTGAGGAAGCGAACAGAATGACCATGCCGAATTCCGCATGGCAGCATTCGGCTATTCACTTTCTGCTGTTCAACCCCATGAGAATAGGGGTGAACAGCAGGGACTGAAATGTCAAACGCTTGCCAGATGTTGGATTGCCTGAGGCGAACGTGTTCTTCACTTCGGTTCAGCCGAATGCGTTGAGGCTGTTTGGCTGAACCGAAGGGAGTTTAAGCCAGCCGATGTATGGCTGAAAACAGCGGTACACAGCTAAAGTGAATAGCTGAACAGGGTTCAGCTCCCTTCACTTCGGCTCGGTTATTCACTCAGCTGCTTTCGGCAGCTGAGTGAATAACCCCATAAGAGTTTGGATTTCCCAGAGGGCACTAAATGAACAGGTAAATGTCTGGGTGCTCACCAACAAATAAATATCCATACAAATCCAATATAGGTATAGAGGCACTAATGGGTCTTGCAGCGCAAATAAGTGAAAATAACAGAATTTTTTTGTCAATGTTTCCATGGAGCTCAGTCAGGTTTTTCTCAAGACTTGATAAAGATAGAAAGAGGGAATATATGTAAAATTATTTATTGTGAATTTAAAAAACAAACACAGTTGGTCAGAAAGTCTTGAATTGCATGCTCACCTGCTGGATATAGTTTACAAATTTGCACATGAATTCACCAAATATCCATCCAGGAAGGGGGTACAAGGCAGCAGTGATGGGTACACAGCACACAAGAAATATTATATCTGTGGTGGCCAAGTTAGCTGTGGAGACAAGACAAGTCTTTTAACCGTTACATTTAACAAAGGCTTAAAGTGACATTAAACCCTCAGATTTTGTAACATAAACCAATACTGTAATGTGTGCCTTACTGTAATCCATGGTAGTTTCCCTTCTCTTTGCTGCTCTTCCTTTTAAACAAAACAGAAGTTCTGCCCAGCATGAGAAGAGATATGGATTTAAAAGGAAGAGCAGCAAAGAGAAGGGAAACTACCATGGATTACAGTAAGGCACACATTACAGTATTGTTTTATGTTAAAAAATCTGAGGGTTTAATGTCACTGTAAGCTTTCAATGACATATTGTTTGCAAAAGAAAATTGTCAAAGATATTTAATCACTATTAAAGGTCTGCCCACTCTGTTCTCTTGTCAACATGTTCCTTGTCAGCATACAGTCATGTGAAAAAGTAAGTACACCCATGGAAATTATTGATCAGGCAAATATTAGATCTTTATTTAAATAGTGCCTACAGATAAAGGTGGTATACTAGAACAAATGACACATATAGTTGACATGCTGTATTAATTTTAGGGCTGGTAATGATTAAACTTTTTGTGTTCGATTAATCTAATTTTTTTTAAATCGATGAATTGATTAATTTCGATTAATTATAATGCACATACAGATCCAACTACATTGGCCTATACACATAAAGAACAGCAATGAAGTAATACAATTAACTAGGATCACACTAATTCAGCATTTTATTAATCTCACGTGGGGCAACTCAGAATAATAACGTGCTGGATTAGTGTGATCCTAGTTCATTGTATGACTTCATTGCTGTGCTGTATGTGTATAGGCCAATGCCTTGGCTGGCGCTCGTGCAGAGAGTTTCAAAAAAAAAATTCGTCGATCAAAAACATTTTAATGGATCAAAAAGATTAACGCTTAATCGAGAAATTAATCGTTAATTTGCACAGCCCTAATTAATTTACAACAATAATGCAGATTTGTGTTGAAGTTTAACTGAGAATGAGTTGTTTAACATGGTAGCATGTTAGCAAATCCACCAAGGAATGGCTCAAAAGAAATAGAAGGTGATGGACATCCCTAGTCAAAGCACCAATTTGATTTCCATTGAAATTTTGCAGGTGGATTTTGAAATGGGCAGTTCATGCAAAAAAACTACAAACATCCTGCAGCTAAAAAATGTTTGCATGGAGAAGTATTGGAACATTTCTCTTAGCCCAAGATTGGTGGTTGATTATACAAAATGCCTACAAGAACACTTCTCTGCTAATGGGGCAATACCAACTGTTGGTGCCAAGGATTTAATTTATTTTTTCAACAATACACCATTACATCTATTGATGTTTTTATTGAATACATAATTGAAAAAAGTAAATCGGCAGAATGTTTATACACTGGCCCCTAAGCTTTTTCATGACTTGGGGAACTGACTTGGGGAACTGTTGCCTATCAAAATTAAACTCCACCAAAACCTTTTGGATGGGCATCAGTGAGCTGATTTTTACTCCAGCTTCTTGTATCTTACTTAGACTCCTGTGTTTTCTCCACAGTAGTCTGTGTGCTTTTCCTTCTTCAAAAGCTATCATAAAGCATCCCAGCTACTTCATTATTATATATTATGGAAAATTAATTGCGGTTCTTACTGCCATTATTTGGTTTTGTAATGGATGCCTCAGTTAAATGTAGCTGGAAATCAAGTATAGATATTTTACCAATGGATTTCAAGAGGGATAAAAGGAGCCAGCTTTTGACCCAACATGCTGCTAACAATACATAACTGAAATATTAGTTCAGGGGGAAGTGATCTTTATAAAATTCTCGATGAGTTTCTTCTGTCACAGAATCGACAGGGATATGGGAAATATTACAGCAAGATAAATACACACACACACGCACACACACGTTGAACTGGATGGACCTTGGTTTTTATTCAACCTTACATACTACTATGTTATTAAAATTACTGAGCAATATAAAGAGAGAGAGAGTAAACATTCTGTTTTTTTTATTGTCAAACACATCCACCAAAAACTGTTTGAATAACTAAGTTGATATCCAGTTTTAGTGGATTTGCCTCTGGAATAAATCTACTAAAGATACTATATAAGCGCAATGGATATACAGGCTGGTATGTATATTGCAAAAGGTCTGTGAGCACATAAGTGACCTGTTATTTTAATATGGCAAATTCTAAAAAGAATTTAAAAGTAAATTCAAAAATTGTCTATCTTTCCCATAAAGAGGGAAAATTGAGAAAGTATACTGTGTGCACCATCAACCATTCTTGCAGGACTCCTTTACATAGGCATCACTAGACACAGGAGATCTGTCAAAACAACTTTCTCTGTTGTATGCTAGCAGCCCCAGGAAGAGTGATATTCAGCCTGACATTACACATTTCACATACCACAACAGCAATGTAATGTGGCACTGACAACCAATGTAAAGGGAGCAAGGAGGCACATATCACTGACTGTTAACATAAGTGAGCTCTCAGAAATGACTACTGCACTCAGGAAGCCATGTTGTACATTATATATTACTGACCACTGCACTCTATATGTTATGTTCTGCATCCTATCTTCATGTTTCATCACCCTGACCAAAGTGTCTCAACAGTTTCTGATTTCTAAGTTGTCTACGTTTGATTCCAAAGTAGTAGTAAATGTTTTAAAGACATTATTTTATAACCCTTTTACCTATTATGGTGTAAAACCCTCCATCAGTCATCGGGCTCACTAGTCTCCTTTGTGAGCCCCTCCACCGCAAATCACACTCATTATTATAGTTATTAGGTTAAGATTACAAAAAGTGTGTTTGTATATATCAAGAAAGTGTTGCCCACAAAAGAGAGTATTCTGTAGTCTGTGCTCCTATGTGCTATAAGAACAGCTTGAAGCCTAACACATTGGAAGTATATGTGCAGGCCAATCTAGTTTACACAGACAGACTGACAAGCCAGACTGATGCCTGAGAGTTGGACATTGTGAAGAGGCAGAGGAAATCCTGGTGTGAACAGACCAGTGTATCTAAAACTGATAAAAGTGGAGCTCCTTTTGTTTGGAGTCTACTGATCTCTGCTGAAAATAAGTTTTCGGGGGGCGTGGCGAGCTGCCGACCAAGATGGCCGCTGGTTGAGTGAGCTCCGCTCCACCGATCCCCTGGAAAGCAGACAAAAGCCTCCATAAGCCTACCTGACCGACCATCCAGCCACCGGAACCCCGGACACAACACTCGTCCACACGTGGAGCGTGATGCGGAGATCCAGGAGGCAGAAGGAGCCGCGATTCACACGCAGCCGACGGGGACCCAAGATGGCGGACGTGTCTCAGCACGAGGAACCGCGGGCCTCTCCGGCTCCCACACCTGAGGTATTTGATTCCTCCTCCCTCGATAGCATGCCCCTGACCCCAGCAGACGACCCAGTGAGTGTCAGGGACATGGCCTTATTGGATAAATTCCGCACGATGCTGCAAACAGAGCTAACTCTGGCAACTGTCAAGCTGGCTGCAGTGTTATCGTCTGAAATTAAAGAGATAGGCACCTGCACAGATCTTCTAGAAACCAAGATGGACAATGTGATTACGATTGTGGAATCTCAAGAGAGGGAATTTGATTCAATCTCTGAGCAGCTGGGGGTCGCACTAGGGCCCTGGCACAAAGATGACGTGATGGTCCTCCAAGGGACATAATCATCAAGTTCACCTACTACAAGACCAAAGAGGCCATTTTGTCTGCCGCCAGAGGATACAGAGACCTAATCTTCCAGGGTCATCCGTATCAAATCTATGCTGACCTTTCCCCAACCACGCTCCAACGGCGGAGAGAGCTGAAACCCCTGCTGGAAGTGCTCCGAGCGCAAAACGTCCCGTACCGCTGGGGGTTCCCCTTTAAGGTGCTATTCAACTGGGATGGGAAACCGTTCGCAGCATCTACCCCAGACGACCTCCGCAAGATTCTCGCGGATTTATCTCTACTGCCCCCCTCACAAATGCACACCTCATCACAGAAAGAGAAGCGTCTTACAGTCCCACCGAGCCCGATCTGGGAGAGGCAACAGAAGAAGCGAACATCCCCACAGAAGAAGCAGAGAGATAACCCCCTTCCAGCAGATCCAAACTGATGATGTGAGATCCACCTGGTTCCAGTTTTTCTTATCGACTCCCCCATAAAGTTTGCCCTCCACCGAGTTGGCCACTGGGCCGTCAACCTATAAGTTACTGAGGGAGAAGCGGGTGCCTGAGGTTGTTTATTGATGCTGTCGATGCCCCTGCCCTTGCCACCTGGGCGAGTACCCGTTGTGCTCCCACATGGCCGGGGTACCATGATGCCGCCTCCCTTGGATGCCCACGCGCTCACTCTGGTCCTTGCGTGCTGAAGCACCTGTTTACTTTTTAGACTCCGTTGATGTCTGATGTTAATGCATTTGGGATTTGTAGTTGTAAATAGCTTTATTCAGGTAGTCATGACTGACAAGATATCGCTTTCCATGGGGATCGGTAGTAACACCCCTCCGCATGGCAAGCAATGGGACGGATAGTTCCGATCCCGTTACCTGCGAGGCCGATCCTCACGGACGGCTGCTACTGTTGTACCTTATGGTTCATCCGTTTTTTGTTTTAACCTGTGTTTTGTCTTACCCTAAAGGTTTTCTTCCCCTCCCTCCCCTACATCTCTCTTGGATCAACATCCTACCCATCACATCGGGCTATCCCGCTGGACCATGCGGACTACCCTATCTACCCCTACTG
This sequence comes from Nanorana parkeri, assembly GCF_000935625.1. Lineage (NCBI taxonomy): Eukaryota > Metazoa > Chordata > Amphibia > Anura > Dicroglossidae > Nanorana > Nanorana parkeri. Next base: position 102,459 of record NW_017306669.1, on the reverse strand, counting down.
TGGTGTGCGGCTGAAATCTCAAGCATCGTCCCACTTATCCTCCTCTAATGGCTAGTAAGTTTGTATTGATTTCACACAACGTTCAGGGGCTCAATTCACCTTCCAAACGGCATAAGGCTTTCTCATACTACTCCTCCTGCCATGCGGATGTCATCTGCCTGCAGGAGACCAGATTCCCCACGACATCCTGCCCACACTACCTCCATAAAAACTATCCCCAGTTCTATCATTCTACTTTCACTGAAAAAAAGAGAGGGGTACTAGTGGCCTTTAGGAAAACCTTTCCCTTTCTTTGCCACAAGCAAATAGTTGACCCTACCGGTCGCTATATCCTCCTACTAGGCACTCTCTTTGATGAGGCGGTTACCTTTGTCACATACTATACTCCGAACACGCACCAAATCAAATTCCTCTCGCACCTATTTCAAACAGTCCAACACCATACTAAAGGCTTGCTATTTTTAGCGGGAGATACTAACATGGTAATACTCCCCCATATGGATAAAACCAATAAGGTAAATGCCCCAACCCCAGTATCGGCACCCCCTATAAACAATCCTTCCCTGGCAACCCTTCTAAACAATCATGGTTTAGTGGATGTGTGGAGAGAAATGAACCCCAACACTAAAGATTACACTTACTTTTCTAATCCCCACCAAATCTTTTGCAGAATTGATCACATTTTCACAACCCAACGCTTTTTGTCCCACTTCATATCGGCCACCATAAAGGCAATCCCATGGTCAGACCATGCCCCCAACGTCATACAATTTCGTCTGGAAGGCGGCACTCATGGCCGGGGGCACTGGAGAATAAATGACTCCCTATTGTCCACTATAGACAACATGTTCCACATTGAAACTTGCGCTAGACAATATTTTGAACTTAACGAGGACTCAGTCCAGTCCCCTGTAACCCTGTGGGAGGCGCACAAAGTTACAATGCGAGGGCATCTAATAGAGCTTGCCTCCCGCCGCAAGAAAGAAAGACTGCACAAGATAGCCAAACTACAGTCTGAGCTGGGAGTACTGGACCAGGCCCTTAAAGACAGGTTCGAACGCACGCTCCTGACCCGACTAAATACGGTCAAAGCTGAGCTGAACCTATTGCTGGACCAACAATCCGATAAGACACTAAGATGGGCTAAGCATAAATTCTACTCTAGAGCTAATAAACCAGGCTCTCTATTAGCCAATAAGTTAAACACTTTGCCGAACCGGTTTACTCCCATCAGACTACGGAAATCTTGTGGTAGTATTACAGCAAACCCTGACAAAATATTAATGTCCTTTCAACATGATTTGAAAACGCTATACGCCAATTCGAGATCATTCCGACCAGAGCAAGCGGACGATCTCTTGCAAGATGCTACCCTCCCACCGATCTTACAGGCCGATTTGGACCTCCTCAACTCTGATATTAAAATGGAAGAAGTTCTAACCGCTATCAAACACCTCAAACCATCTAAAGCGCCAGGCCCCGATGGATACTCCGCTTTGTATTATAAGAAACTTGCACCACTGTTAGCCCCTAAGTTAGCCCGGATGTTTAACTCCCTTAAAACTGGCTCAAACTTACATCCATCGTCCCTTCTGGCGTATGTATCGATGATCCCCAAACCCGATAAAGACCATCTAAACCCCAAGAACTACAGACCCATCTCGTTGCTAAACATTGATATTAAAATTCTAACAAAAATACTGGCCACTCGTATTAATCTCATCCTCCCTTATATCATCCATAGAGACCAGGTGGGATTCATTCCCGGTAGGCAAGCGGGGGACAACGTTCGGAAAATAATACACCTGGTTCATGTACTACAATCCCGAAACATTCCAGGCTTCCTACTATCCCTAGACCTGCAGAGGGCTTTTGATTCCATCTCATGGGAATACTTACAGTACATTCTACGCCGCTGGGGTTTTGGAGACTCGTTCCTAACTTGGTTGCAGGTTCTTTACTCCACACCCAAAGCCCAAATTAAATACCTAGGGCGCCTGTCACAAGAATTCCCGATCGAGAGGGGCACCCGACAGGGATGTCCCCTATCTCCGGCCCTTTTCGCACTAGCAATTGAGCCCCTAGCGATTCTTCTTCGTGGAAACCCCAACATTAGAGGCATCGAACTAGCGGGGGTCGAATATAAGGCAAGCCTCTTCGCCGATGACGTTATGCTTACCCTGACTCAGCCGCATACCACAGTACCCAACCTTTTAAACCTTTTACGAACATTCTCCACCATAACTGGACTCACAGTAAACTGGGGTAAGTCCGCTGCATTGAACGTGACGCTCCCTGGACATTTATATGACCATCTTTGTACCAATTTTACATTCGAATGGGCTAAGTCCCATATCAACTACCTGGGGGTAAAAATTACTTCCACATACAACACTCTATACGCTGCAAACTATGTCCCCCTATTTAGAGACCTAAAGAAAATGCTGACATCCTGGCTCCCTCATAAACTTTCCTGGCTGGGTAAAGTGTCGGCAGTTAAGATGACCATACTGCCGAAACTTCTTTACCTTTTCAGAACGCTTCCGGTCGCCATCCCCTCCTTCGCCTTACGTTCAATGCAGCGGAGCATCCTCCACTTCACATGGCACCCTCTTAGGGCCAGGGTGGCACGCTCCACCCTATACAAACACAAGAGAGATGGAGGGGTAGGCTTACCCAATATACAACTGTACTACCAGGCGTCCCAACTTCTGCCTTTGATTTCCCTACACCAACAACAATCCCCCCCTCTCTGGCTTATGCTGGAAATCCCTAACTGCTCACCGGTGCCACTATCAGCATTGCCCTGGATACCAACTATTAACAGACCTAAAACCCTGAGTCCACTGATGATACATTCACTTAAGGTGTGGGATTCCATTAAATATTCTGCCAACCTACTCTCCCCATATTTTCCACTCCTGCCTTTGGTGTCCCAGCCCCTATTTCCACCAGGAATGGACAACCCCAGAGCATTCCAGTGGTGGACGGACAATGGCTTTAAAATAGTATACGACATGGCACGATCCCCTACCATACCCTCTTGGCAATACCTGAGGGAACGTAAACAGATACCAATGTCTGAACACTTTCGATACCTCCAGCTCCACCACTGGACCTCTGCCTTAATAAAAAGAAGGGAGCCTGGTGGTATACTCACCTGTTTTGAGCATATTTGCCTGCACGCTCCAGGGGGCCCGGGCCTGGTGTCGGTTCTGTACTCCCAGTTGAATAGACTACCTAGCTATATCACTCACTCTTATGTTCACAGCTGGGGGAGGGAGTTGCGGCAGGAGTGGCCCCTGGAGACGTGGAGACGGATGTGGAAGAGTATTGCCAAATGCTCCCGTAATGTTACCAACGCCGAAGTGGCATATAAAGTGGTTATGAAGTGGTACATGGTCCCGACTAGACTCGCCCATATATATCCTGACTCATCAGGAGATTGCTACCGGGGTTGCAGGGCAGCTGGAGATATGATTCATATTTGGTGGCGATGCCCTATTGCTACCCGATTTTGGATCAGAATCTATAGACTACTCACCGCCTTGTTCCACAAGCATATACCTAGAAATCTTCAACACGCGCTTTTCCACTTGCCCATCCCAGAACTGCATAACTCGCAACGGGCGCTATCGCATTTTATTTTTCTTGCAGCCAAACTTACCCTGGCGGGCAACTGGAAAAAGCAACAGATCACATATATGGAGTTCACTCGTAGGTTAGATAACATAATGCTGAATGAAAGGCTGACTAGTATCCTGGAGGACTCACAAACCAAGTTCTTACTCATATGGGAACCTTGGATCCTCCACCAACATCCCAATATGGATCCAACTAGCTTCCGAGGTATATAACCACGCACAAGGATGTGGGACCGGGAGGGATAATGGGAATAGGGAGAAATGGTCCAGTAGGGTAAGAACTGTCCGGGGGTCCGACAAGGAGTTACCCGTTAGATCAAAAATGAACACTGATGCTGATGTTGATACTTCCCCTCCCCCAACCCCCCCTGCTCTACCCTACCCTGTCTTCCCCCTTCCCTTCTTCGTTGATTGCCTTATCCTGACTCTCCATAACACCTCTGACTACGTCATCCCTTAGGCACTGACATCCAGTTAGCCTTAACCGACCAGGTACTCAGAGGTTGGGAAGCTATGAGGAGTGGGAATGTGAGTCACACCTGACAACCATCCTATATGACGACTTTTGTATGTTTACTACTCACCCCCATGAGATTGTCCCCATAGCAGAGTCAGAATATCTGTATTGTATTGTATTTTACTGTACCCCTGTAAAACTCTAATAAAAATATTGCAACAGAAAATAAGTTTTCTTCTGATGAACTCTGCAAGCATTTTGTTACAAGCACCATAAAAATAAACATCACATCGTGTGTGTCAGGTGTATGCTTGCGAAGTTTAAATTGGAAACAGTGTGCATCCAGGTATGATCATCCACAGGTAATTGCTTCCTGTACAATTACTTGCGAATGGCCTGTGAACAGCTGCAGGCAGTGGCAGGTGTCAGTGTATTATGCAATGCCTCCTGCTGGCAGCAGATTGCAGGAGTCTCACCGAGGAATTTGTGAGACTCATGTGATTGGCCCCAGGTGTATATAGGGCCTAACAGTGTGGCAAAAATTATTTCTACTGTGCGAGACCGAGGTGCTGCTGTTCAACTAATAGTCAAGCGTGTGCTCACTGCAGCAGCAAACAACCCTGCATGGAAAAGTCGAGAAACTATTAGAAAGTAGCAGAAATCCTGTCTGTAACCCAGGAAAGGGTTAAAGAGTCTGAGTTGCAACATAAAGAGGCATTGGTAAAAGTGTATAAGTTGAGTAAAAAGATTGAGGTCACCGATCCAAAGGGGGGCTCTTGCAGTAACCCCAATGAAATGGTAGGTGTGGAACATGGGTTCTCACCATGTAAAGGTCTGGGTATAGACCTGGTTGCCTATTTTAACTGTTCGATGTCAGGGCATTTGACTGCACAGTATCTGATAACAGATAAGTCAGTATTCCATCAGGTTGCTGTGGGAGATAACCGCTGACCTGCCAGAAGCTGACTCAGAAAAAACATTGGTTGTCTTTACTGTTAATGGTGAAAATAGAAATGTATTTCTGGACTGAATACCAGTTTGATATAATAGGAGGAGCAGGCAATTGCAGTGAGGCAATTGCTCATCGTCATAGGGCAGAGATGGAAACTTCGTATGGTAGAGTACTGCCTTTAGTGGGTTAGGCCACTTTGTGAGGTAGAACCAAAGGGGAGATCTAGGAGTAGGGAGCCTTTTAGAATGTGCTGATTGACAGGTCTGAAAGTGCTGGGCATCTTACCCTCTTAGTGTTGCAAGTGGCAATGCACAAAAAGAAATTTGATCCCCAATTAAAACAGTTCATGCCTGTTTCTGTTAATTGGTTTGAAAACATAACTCTTCCAAAGTGGAATGAAAGTTAGTGTTGGTGTAGAAAAAACATCCCAATGTGAGCTTTGTAAGTACTGTATTTTTCGCTCCATAAGACGCACTCCCCCCTCTCACTGGCCCCCCCCCCCCCCCCCCCCCCAAAGGCGGGCAAAAATCGTTGTGCGTCTTATGGAGCGAATATTCTGCCCAGGTCTTGACAATCTCCTGCGCCAGCAGCCCTGTCGCCTCAGCTGTCACACACACACCACACACGTCCAGTGGCTCCCACAGGGTGATGTGTGTGTGTGAGGGCTGAGGTGGCGGGGCTGACAGTGTACTCACTCGAGCCAGCGTTCCCCTATAAATGCCATTTTGGCAAATGTGCCAGCAGGGGTATCCCTGAATTGAAAAGGCATGGGAGAAAAGTTTCTGGTGAAGAGCCTTAAAGGTCCTGCCGTATGCTGGCTTAATTTTGTCAGGATAGAACTAGTACAAGGCAAGAAAGTATCTATGTGGGTGAAAGACTGAAATGTCATGAGAAGGGAAGCAAGATTTACTGTCCTGGTGTGTATATGTTGAAGTTAAATTGGTCATTGCTGTAAGGGTTTGTGTGTTCTGACCAGTAGGTCCAAACAGGGGATGCCGATTATGTGACAGACGGACACGGAGCCACACTGACATCTGAAAGTTGGATATTGTGAAGGGACAGAGAAGGTCTACATCTAAACAGATCATGTGTCTGAAGCTAAGCAGACAAGAGGTCCAGTCTGGTGATTGAAGGAACCAGTTATATATGCTGTGCTCTTCGTTGTTTTCTGAAATCTCAATATTAATAGTGCAGAGATTTGGAGCACTTAAAACACACACCGCAGGGTGCTGGCCTTGCCTTCAGAAAAAGTCCTCCCAAGCAAATATTTCCCCCTCTCTCTCTCCCTAGCATGAAAAATTATCCCCTTCAAGGAAAAATCCCATCCCACAGCACAATCTTCCACAAACTCCCCCCCAGCAA
>NW_017306669.1:95374-95972 GCF_000935625.1 Nanorana parkeri | reverse complement strand
ATTCCCCCTCCCCAAAAAGCAACCCACTTCTCTCAAGTAAAATCCCCACAAGCAGAATAACCCTCAGAAACAATCTACCTCAAGCAAACATCTCTCCTTCCCCCCATTATAATTCACCTCCAAAAAACAAACCCTCCTTCTTTTAAGCAAACCTCCCCTCAAGCAAAAATCTCTGCCTCAACAAAAGCCTCTCCCTCCACCCCCAGCAAAAATCATCCCCCTCCCTGTAACCAAAAATGTCCCCAACAAAGCCCTCCCCCAATCATAAACCCCTCCCCTAGCAAAAATCTCCCCATTTCAACAGAAAACCCTGTCCCTCGATTGAAATAAACGTACTAGACCTCATAAGCAGAGCAGTGCCTGGCAACTCCTTTACCCCAAATGTGTCATATGACATGTCAGTACCAAAGAGGAAGAGAGCTTCTCTCGGCTCTACGACATGCTGCTTCTGAAATCTGTACTAGCACTTAAGCGCAATGCAGAAGCTCTATATTGCCAGGCTGTAATGGATGTGGTTAAGTGACTACGATAAAAATGCCTATTTCAATATATATTATAATATATATATGTTATTGCTCCTGTTCATATTAATTCTTAA
>NW_017306669.1:92541-95006 GCF_000935625.1 Nanorana parkeri | reverse complement strand
AAATACGGTAAGAGATAACATTTAATATCTTCTTGCCAGTATATCCTGCCTCTGTTTTGGCCTGTCTCTGTGTTCATATCGGCTTCCCACGGTCAGCAAAGAAAAGACAGGTAACGCAGCTTGCCCGAGGTCCATTGATAAAGAACCTGTGTAATCTATATCCGTCACCTGTATATGTTGTTATATGTATTGGCCTGTGGTAGGGTTGTGGAGATATCTTTATTCAACCTCAAATACTATGTAACTATGTAACTCACTCTGACCGCTAAGATGGCCCAAATATTTTTCAAGACGATGGACCGCAAAGATCAAAAAAAAAATAGTTAGGTAGTGTCTGGAAAAAATATAAAAAACACGGTAAGATCTTGAAAAGTGAAATTTTACCAAACCAAGAGTGTTTCTTGGTAAACCAGGCCTGAGAGCACTCTTGTGCGTAAGTCAAAAGGGAACATAATTTAAGTCAAACAATCTTTCTAGATTGGTCAAAATCTGTATCCCTAAATACTTAACAGTCTCAGCCCAATAAAATAGGTATAATGGTTGAAGTATAGCTTGTTCACTTTCTACTAATATATTCACAACCTGGGATTTACTCAGATTAATTTTGAAATTACTCCACTGTTAAACTCTTTCAATAAGGATGGAAAAGCCTGTATGGTTAGTTATATAAACTAAGTACATCATCCGCAAATAGACTAAGCTTATGCTGCTTACTCCCAACTTGGATGCCTTGAATTATATTATTATTACACACTGCTTTGACTAAATGTTCAATTGCTAGTATATGAAGAAATGGAGACAGTGGGCAACCCTGTCTAGTTCTATTTCTTATATATACCAGGTCTGAGAACTGACCATTAGCTTTAATTCTTGCCATAGGAAAATCGTGTAATGCCATCCCTTTGTTCATAAACTGTATAGGTAGGGTCAACTGATGAAGAGTGGCCTCTAAAAAGGTCCAAACTAGATGGTTGAATGCCTTCTCAGCATCCAGTGAGAGAAGACATAAAGGAATCCTATATTTATTTATATATGCAACTGAAGTTATAGTTATTCCTTACATTTTAATGTGACAAATATAAACTTTTGCATTTGTGGACACTCCAAACATTTTTAATTGATGGCTATAAACTGTCTTGTAAGCCAATGATCACCGCTATTAATTTACTCAGCAGAATCAGGGGAATCCTATTCTGCTATAGGTTCATGGTTGCTGAAGAGACCAAAAGCTTTTAGCAGAAGGGAGAATGCAGCCAACATGGCATACTGACCTGGCCAGCTGGAAACGTTACTGTTTCAGCCATATGCCTTATGTTGGAAAGTAGTGAAAGGGAGTAAGCAACTGTAAAAAATACTTTGAATGCTGTGTGTGGAATATTACTTCTTTTGTAATCTGAAAAATATAAAATTTTAATTTCACTAAATTTAATTTTTGTTTTCCCCAAAGCCACATGGGGATATGGTTTAGCCAATGTGGTCTACAAGAAATTGTAGATATACTGAGTGTGTTGTGTGTGATATATTTCTTCTCTTTGAATATGAAAAATATAAATTTGAAATTTGTCATTGACCCCCAAAGCTAAATGGGGATGTGATTTAGGTCAATAAGATCTAACATTAAATTGTAGAAATATTATGTATACCGTGTATAGCTTTTTACTTCTTATGTAATCTGTAAAAAATAAATTTTCATTTTCTTTCCTCCAGCACTAAATAGGGATGTTTAGGCAATGAGACCTACATGAAATTCTAGAAAATGTACGTCTTTGCAAAAATCAGGTGTTGTATTTTAATTCTGTTTTGATGAAATAAATATAGACTATTTTTGTCTTTTGAAAGCTAAATGGATTCTGGTTTAATACTACTTGACAAAAAAAAATCATCAGGCGTTGCAGTGGAAACTACCTAATAAAGACTGCATTTTGTGTATGAAACATCACTATGGGGTCTATTCACAAAGCTGCCGAGGGCAGCCGAGTGAATGACCGATCAGAAGTGAAGTGAGCCGAACACTGTTCGGCTATTCACTTCAGGCTGGTACGGCTGATTTCAGCCGTACATCGGCTATAATCAGCCTACATCGGCTTGCTTCGTGTGGCTTCGGATCAGCCGAACATGCTCAGCATGTTCGGCTGACCCGAAGTGCAGAAGGAGTTCGACTCAGCCGATCCAACATCTGGATCGGCTGAGCCGAACGTCCGGCAGGCTTCACACTGCTGTTCGGGCTATTCTGAAAGATCCCGAACAGCAGTGAGAGAATAGCCGAATGCCGCCAAGCGGCATTTGGCTCGGCTGTTCTGCTCGGTCCCTCAGAGGCACCGAGCAGAACAGAAAAAGAGTGAAAAAAGTAGAAAAAAAGTTAATAGAAAACGATTGTGCGGAGCTAGCAGTGACAGCTAGCTCCGCCCAATAGTTTCCTATTGTCCGACGGCTCTGCTGCTGTAAAAAAAAAAAATGTAAAAAAT
>NW_017306669.1:75240-92067 GCF_000935625.1 Nanorana parkeri | reverse complement strand
GGCCGGCCAATGGCCGGCCGCTCTGCCAGCTTCGGCTTTCAGCACGGCTCAGCCGAGCCGAGGCATATGCGATCGGCTCGACTGAGCCGTTCGGCTGTGATCGGGAGCTGTACGGGCTAGTGTGAATAGCCCGTACAGCACCCCCTCGGTTCTCCTGAACCGAAGGGTGCCTGGGGCCGAAGCTAGCCGAAGGATCGGCCGAAGCTACGACCAGATCCTTCGGCAGCTTTGTGAATAGACCCCTATGTAACATTAACATAATGTCACATGTTGCTTTCCTTGGCAGTTATGGAATGCAGTTGACGTGTGCTGCAAGGTAACATTGTTTATTAAAGTGCAGTGTAGCTTACTAGGAGAACATATTGCCTAAACTGTGACTTTCATATTCACAAAACCCCTTAGGATATTTTAGTGCTTGCAGCTCAGGCTGAAAAAACTTGTTTACTTAAAATCGACCTTCATGGTTCAATGCGCTGTTATAACCATAACCGTTGGCAGAAGATTATTTACCAGTCAACTGTTCTAAAAAACAGGACATGGTGATGTAGTTCACAAAAAGTGAAGTACAGGCTAGCATTACGATAGGATATAAAAAAAATATTTTATAGCATCCAAGCTGGACTGAGACAAATGGCTTTATGTATCCATATTATGAATTGTCTGTATAGCACTACAGATACCAATAAGACTCCCACTGTGATTTTCTTGCTCAGAATATGGTTGGCAGCTGTGGGGCAATACAGTTTTTCTTACTGAATGTTTTGTACATGGGTATGCTTGTATTTTCCACTTAAGGGAAGGGGGGCTTTGAACCAAAATGTTCTTATAAAAATACACATTTAATAAACAAAGATAAAAGTTGCATATTTTATAGTGCTGGGTTTCAATGTAGGTTGAGTTAAAAAAAAGATACACGAGAGGCGCATGCGCGCAGCGGCCGACACTGGACGTGTTCTGAGCCCGCTCCGTGTCACCTCGGCACATACAGGCGCATAACGCAGCCCCTCCTGCACGAACAGCACATCGCTGTATACCGCCCGCAGCCGACACTCACCCGGCCACAAGATGTCTCGTCCCAGCCCCAAACAACAGCCTCCACGGGGCAACTCGATCAAGGAGGCACTTGCTAAGGCTGCTTCCAAAATGGCGCCATCACCTCACACTAGGGCAGGCCCTGCCCCCACTCCATCCACTCAACACAGCTATGCAGCTGATGACAGCGATGCCAGCTCTGTCTCATCCTCAAGGGAATCTTCACAGCAGGTACTTTTGAACAAAATTGATCGTATGCTTCAGAAAGCATTAGCTGCTACTTCTAAACAGGTTACCAACCAATTATCACGTGAAATACTTGAATTGGGACAGCGTACTGCTGATTTGGAGATCCGCATGGAGAATACAGACCGTTATCTTACCACCCATGCTGATGACCTGGATAAACTCCGTGACGACAATCAATTCCTATCTTCTAAAATAGAAGATCTGGAAAATCGCTCACGACGCTCCAACCTACGTTTTAGAGGAATCCCTGAACATGTAATGGACTTACAATCCACTATCACTGCATTGTTTCAGGAATTAATCCCCGCAATCCCGCTTGAACGACTAGAAATGGAAAGAGTCCATCGTGCCCTAACGAGGAAAAAACCAGAGGGCCCGCCTAGGGATGTGGTGGCTAAATGTTTGTACTTTCGCACCAAGGAAGCGATCCTGCAAGCTGCCCGTACTCAACAATCGCTCTCATTCCAAGGCTCGCCATACCAGATTTTCGCGGACATTGCCCCATCCACAATTGCTAAACGCAGAGAGCTTAAACCTCTCCTCCTGATCCTCCAACAACATCAACTTACTTACCGCTGGGGTTTTCCGTTTCGCCTCTCCTTTACCTACAACGGTCGCCAATACCACGGAACCACCCCTGCAGAGCTCCGCAGCATTCTTGCTGATCTCCAGCTGCTACCAACATCTGACCCCCAACAATCTGCTCAGCCCAAGCGACGACGCCAAACCTCTGTGTCTGATCCGTCTTCCACCCTGATGACATCACCATCGAAAGCAGTCCGGAAGAAGATGCCTCTACCACAAGCCGTTGACATGGACTCCCCAGGCTGACTATCCAAGTTCGTTACCTCTTAAGGGATTGTCCAACCTAACCCCTCGATGACTTTTTCGCTGATCATACGGAGTTTGCTGCCCACTCCTTTGGTTTGATGATTATTACTTTTATTACCATCCTTAATTTGGATGATCGCCTATTTTATTGAGATGTTGCCCCATAATTTGTTTAATCAATATATTCCGGGGCTGTTTGCTAGTTACAAAGATTTGTTCTTTTTGCTTTTTATTGCCTGTGTGTAATTTGTTGTTTGTATTGTACCAGTACAATCTGTTTTGCTGATCCAATGTTAATATCGCTATTTCCCCTGTTCTCCTCCTACTCTCTCTCTCTCCTTTCTATTCTGTCTTATTCAGGTTCCCGAGCCCACCTAAGGTTTTGCACTCTCCCTGCACCCGTCCTACTGGCAAGCCATACTGAACAGCACACTCACCCCCCATGATGTCCTCCATTAAGGTAATCACCCTGAATGTTAAGGGTTTAAACTCCCCACATAAACGGACCTTAGCATTCCGACACCTCAACGTAGTCCATGCTGATATTGCCTGTCTACAGGAAACACATTTTTCCCACTCCACTACCCCTAAATATTTCCACAAAAATATCCAACAAGTGTATATGGCCTCCGCTGCTGTCAAAAAGAGAGGAGTCCTGATAGGCTTCCATCGCAGAATTACAATAGCAGACAATAAATAGCTACTTTCACCAAAATCAAAAAGTCAATAGTGCTGCCTGTGAACAGATAATATGAATAATATTGTATAAGCATTTTAAGGGGGCTTTCAATCAAGAGTCAAACTATTTTTTTAATTGGGATCAGATGAAAAATTTTAATCCTGGGTAAGATTTGTGTTAGAGGTGCATCGAAATGGTATTTTCAGACCAAAACAAATTTTTTCCTCTAACATTTAAAAAACAAAATTATATATTCTATTTTTATTTATTTACTTTACTTTCGGGGGCTTTTGTGGAAATGTCAGGGGGTCTAAACAGCCCCCTGATATTACCCTTTTGAAATAGACAAAAAGTCCTAAATCTCTTTTTCTGCAGCCCCTGTTATGAATGAACAGGAAGCCTCTATACTGAGTACTCATGTCCATTTATATACTGTGGAAATCGTATCAGGTACAACGAAAATCCAAAAAGAAACGAAGAAAAAATGTGGAAACGATGCACGAGAAGCAAAGCATTCTGGGAGAAGCAGTTTCCACGCCTACATTGTAGCTCTAACTGAGCACAACATCCTGTACTCCATGCAGAGCACAAGGGGGCTGAGAAAACAACTAAAAACAATTATTTTATGATCGGATATCCCACCGGAGGGACCCTTATAATACGAGGATATTCCGTTTAAAAACATCACGGGTAAAACGGGAGACCTTTCCTTCCCTGAAGCCTGACTGAACGTGGAAACTAAAGACGGAGCTCCAGACTTATCTTGATGAAACCAACGTGTTTAACATCTTCGGATCTGTTGAGTGCATGCCCTTGAGGGGATTTTCTCTGCATTTTTTCCACATTTTTTCTTCATTTTTTCTTCGTTTCTTTTTGGATTTTCGTTGGACACATTATTGCACTGAATTTTCACTGTTGAAGTGTTTTATATTTATGGATTTCTAAAGACTTTAGAAAAAACTACAAAAGATTTGGACTATTCACATATACATTGATAAAAGTTTAATTTTATTTAAATTTTATTTAATTGATATATATTGTTTGTTCATTCACTGTTTATTAACAAGAATCACCCACACATGATACATAATTCATAACCTATCACTTTTTATTTGATGAATTCTGATTTGATATTGTATAGACCTTAAATTGTTTACACAACCATTCACATTGAGTATTTGGAGATACACCTTTTCACTGAATGTTTGATACATTTTATTCTTTAATAGCACTTGTCAAATCTTGATCTTTACGTCTGATTTCTTATATTCACCTTTGAAGGACGGCTAGCGCTGTACGTTTTGAGAACTTATATCCTATTAGGGGCTGAGTGCCTTTAGTTCAGCAGCTTCCCTTACCCTTCCAGAACAACTAAATTTCACATAATTTTTATCTACATAATAATTTTTATCTATTTAAATTTTTATTTATATTTTATTATTCCCACTTCCAATAGCGCAAGTTCTTGCAATTATCAAATCCAGGTCAGCCTGCGCAAAAGTCCTTTTGAAGGTTCACCTGCCCAGGTTTGCCAAGTGGAGTCAAGGCTCTCAATTCCAAACGATCTGGACGGACAATGTTACGGATGGATGGGTTCTAGAAACAATCTCTATGGGGCATTCTTGGAAGTTTCACACAGCGCCCCAAAAATATTTCTGACAATATTGCCCTCGTGCAGCAGCAAGAGAAAGGCCCTTCTGACTTATGGGGAAAACTTGTTATCTCAAGGAGCTATTGTGCCAGTTCCTCACCGGGAACGATTCAACGATTTTCCTAGTGCAGAAAAAGTCGGGAGATTGGAGGCCGATTATCAATCTAACATATCTGAACATGTCAAAAAGGAGTGTTTAAAGATGGAATCGTTGCAGATTATTCTGAAGGTGATACAACCGGAGGACTGGCTAGTGTGAATAGACTTGAAAAAAGCCTATTTCCATGTTGCGGTGCATACAGATTTTCAAAAATGTCTGTTTCTCGGTGGCGGAAATGCATTTCCAGTTCATTTGCCTACCATTCGAACTCACCACGTCCCCAAGAGTCTTTTCAAAAGTTCTTTTGGCCCTGGTCGCCAGGAGGGGCTGTATTCTCATCTGGATCTGGTTCTGTCAACGCTTGAAAAATTCAGGTGGATTGTGAACTGTTAGAAAAGCCATCTTACTCCAACCCAGAACCTGGTGTATGTGGGCACCAGAATAGATTCCAGATTAGGCATAGTCACTCTACCAGTGGAAAAGATTCCTATTGTTTGGGAGAGAATTGGCATGGCCATGGTGACAGAAGTTCTTTCTACATCATAGTGCCTACATATGGTGTCCACAATCCCGATGGTGAAATGGGCCAAGTGGAACACTCACCCATTTCAGTGTGGATTCCTGACACAATGGCAGATAAAGAAACCTATGGACACTTGTCACCCAGCCAACGTAGAACAGCCTTGGTTGGTGGCTCGAAGAGCTGAACCTTCCTTGTTGTCACTTTCTCCATTCAATCCCTTGGTTGGTGATCAGAATGAATGCAAGCGAACAAGGTTGGGGAGTCGGCTGTTCAGGACATCTAGCTCAAGGTCAGTGGTGCTTTCACGCAAAAGGCATGGTATCCAACGTGCTGGAGCTGAGTGAGTCTAGACAACAACAAGTGGCCTCTGCTCCCACAAGTTTTTCGGGAACTGACGGAATTGGCTTTTATGCCAGAAGTGGACCTTCTTGCCTCACCAACCCAACAGGAAGTTGGAGAAGTTCTATTAGAGACACCCTTGCCAGAAAGCGATGGCAACAGATGCTCTGACAATGGCTTGGATCTTCCAGATGGCTTTGCCTTCCCTCCTGTTCCCTTAATTCTTAAGTTTTTGAAGAGACTGATTTTTGTCTTTAAAAAAAAAATTATTTCTATTTTTTATTTTGTCGTGTCGTCGCCATTCACCATAGAGGACAACACTGGACTTCATGTTGGATGCTGGATTATGTGGGTGGATCCATTGTTTGGGGTTTAAAAAAAAAAGGACTTGTGAAAAGCTTGTCTTTTGTTTTTTTTTACAACTAAAGGTTTTTTTCAAAATCCTGGCCTCTTTTTAAAAATTTTATTTAACCTTTTCATGAATGGGTACCCCTTACTCATTCACAAGGGGGGCGTATCTGGGTGCCCCTTTATGAAAGGGGTACCCTGATGTGAAAAGCCCCCTGCCCACACCCCCACAACCAACTAGCTTGTGTGGAAGAGGCCCTTGTCCCCATAGGCGCACGGACAACGTGCTTTTCCAGGGGCGACCCTGGAAAAGCACCCTCCCAGTGCTGAGTACCCCCCCATTTTTGGGGGTGGGTTTCTTTAAAATATCTACCAGACCTTAAGAGCCTGGTATGACTTTGAGGGGGGAACCCCACACACTTTTTTTTTTACATGGGGTCCTTCCTAAAATTCCTAACACACCTTAAGGGTCTGGTATGACTTTTGGGGGGAACCCCATGCTTTTTTTTTAAATGGGGTCCCTCCTAACATTCCTACCAGACCTAAAGCATCTGGTATTGTTTGGGAGGGGAACCACATGCTTTTTTTTCTTTAGAAAAGTCATTTTGTTCTGCAACAAGTGCTATAAATTGTACAGATGTGCCACTTTACAGGCAGTTTAAGGCACGATATTTAAAAGGCATTTTTCATTTTTATTGTTTCACTTTAAGTGATGTTAAAATCACTGCTCTTTTGAAAACGGTATTTAAAAAAAAATGTCATTGATTCATGTCCCCTAGGGCAGTACTCAATTTCCCATACACTTTTTATGGCCAATAAATTGCATATAAGGCTTCAAAATGGGGCATTTGATTTTTAAAGTTCTACCCCCATAGACTTGCATTGAGTTAGAGTTTGAATTCTAACTTTTCCCATGTTATAAAGTTTGAATTCGAACCGAACAGGGGGGTGTTCGGCCCATCACTATTCAGCGCCTCAGTCAGCCGGTCTTTCTGTAGCAGCTGACAGCTCAGTTTGCAGCATGGTTCTAAATTTGACAAGGAGGGCCGCATCTCGAGGGCTCTGTGTTGTCACCTGGGGTCAGTGGGAGACCATCCGGGTCATGTACCTCTAGTAGAAGGAGCGGCGACGTGTGTTCCTCCTCGCTTCCACGTGCGCCAACCATCTTGGAACCTCGTTGTTTCTGTGATGGAGTTTGTTTCAGGTTCCTGTGCCCCTTTGCGCTCGGAATTTTGCCTCCAAATGGATCAGAGGTATCCCCGGATTCAAGGCAAGGATTCCAGTGTCAAAGAAGTGTGCAGATGATAGTTTTTGTTTGCTCTCTGGGGACCGGGTGAAGCAGAGCTCCTTTAGATCTAGGAGGCCAACTTACATGGCAGCATGCCACGCCCCCACAGCAGAATATTTTAAATAAAATAAATTAAAATGGCATGAAGAAAAATGATGAGACCCTAACTCTAATGTTTTGTTGTACAACCTTTAGAGGCAATCACTGCAAACAAGTAATTTCTGTAGCTCTCAGTGAGAGGTAGTTTGGCCCACTCTTAAGTAGACTGCTCCACCTGTCTCAGGTTTGAAGAGTTTCTCCTGCAGACATGTTTCAATTCTTTCCATAGATGTTTGAAAGGTTTCAGATCAGGGATTATAGATGGCCCCTTCAGAACAGTCCAATGTTTTGTTTTTAGCCATTCTCAGATGCTTTTAACTATGTGTTTCGGGTCATTGTTCTGTTGGAGGACCCATTACCTGCCACTGAGACAGAACTAATACTTGAATTCCATGATAGACTTGCAGTTTATTGTGCTCTGCACAGATTCAAGGCACCTATGCCAGACACAAAAAAACTGCCCCAAAACATAACATGAGTCTCCTCCATATTTCACCTTAGGTAAGATGTTCTTTTTTCGAAAACTGAAATTTTTAGAGCTGATGTGACTTGCCAAAAAGCGCCATCTTTGACTCACCTGTCCCTAGAAGCATGTTGGCTTGTCAATATGCATTTTAGCAATGTTTTACTTTTTTCTGTCAACAGCCCGCCAGTGCTCCAAAAGTGACGGATCGTACAATCAAACACGGATGTACCTTGACCTTTGAGTACAGCTTGTATCTCATTGAAGCTTTTCTTGGCACTTTGTAGACCACTCGTACTATCCTTCTGTTCAATCTAGGGTCAGATTTCCACTTGCAGCCACTTCCAGGGAGGTTTGCAACTGAATAAAATTTACAGTAGTCGCAATAGCACCAAGCTGCTTGAAAGTGATCGTATAGCCTTTACGTTGACATTCTGGTTTATATTTTTTTCTGATCTCCTCAAGCAGTTATTTCTTTCTATCCTGCGGGTTTCAGATTTACAGTGAGTTTTGGTGCAGAATTACCGGGAAGAATTCTCTTTAAAGGAGAACTATGGAGGACAGCAGTTCATAAAACAGGAGTAACTTTCAGATATTCGTTAACATATGGTGAAATGCTTTTATACCTATTTTACTAATACACATACAATGAATCCACTTTTTTTCTATTCTATTCTTTTGTTTTGTACAACATACAGAAATTGTCCACTGATATCAGGCAGTCATAGATCACGATCCTCAATCACCAATCAGGGTCAAGCCCCACCCCCAAAAAAATAGCGTCCCCCTTCCCCGGTCAGCGCTATCCCAGCACAGGATAACACTACTGGTGGTCCCTGCATTTCCTCTGTGATGCACCTCAATAATAAATACACAGCACACCTTGAGAGGTTTTAAATGAATATTTACTCTATATAGAAAGCGCTGTGCAAACTGTTATATGTAAATCCTGTATAGTAATAATAATAATATAGCAAACTGAAAAGAAAAGTGGGTGAATAACATGTGTCTCTACACAGTATGACACATCGACTGCAAATGAGACACAAGCATAACAGTAATGAACTATAAATGCAGCTGTTCTAACCATAAGCTTACTGAACGGTAATCAAACTATAAACAAGCTTTAATCCCAATGTACCGGGGTACCTAACCCACAGCCCAGTGGTCCAATCTTTGACTAGCGAATGGTGGGGCCCAATGTAATGAATTATGAACTCAGTGTTGGATGTGATTAATAAGCGCAGGCTAGAGGCCTCTCACCAATCCAGGAGGGAGGAGCACATCAGAGATGTCCCACACTGTCAGCAGATGTCTTCAAGAAGAGAGTCGGCTCACTTGACTGAGGAGGAACACCAGGTTCCACAGGCAGAAGATGATCAGATCATCTGTCCCAGCCGAATCCGCGTCCTCAATCACTTCACAGCAGTCTCGGATGCCCCTCCAGTCAGCTCACTCAATCACCCGGCAAGCTGTCACGATTCGATCGTCCCTCTGCCTAACAGCAGGGCAGACAGGGACACAGGATGTAGTCTCAGCTAATTGTCTTCCAGACAGTAACAAGCAGCGATTTCCTCTGTGTAGCAGATGACACTTCAGGACTGCACCTGTGACAAGTGAGTACAGTCTCTTTACAACTCTGGCTGCCCAACACAGAACATGGCAGTCTGTGTCCTCTTGTCTCCTCACACCGGACTGACTCCAGCAACCTTCTGCACACAGAACTCACTTCCCCTTCTTCCTGTAGCACTTTGGGAAACGTAGTTCAAGAACACACACTCAGATAGAATTCCTCCTCAGCTGTGAACACAATCCCCACAAAACTGCTGCAACATAGCTTCTCTCTTAAAGGAGCTGGCACTACATCAGGGCTACAAAAAAAATAAAAAAATACCCTTGTAGTAGTGCTTCTCCTGCACTGCAAGAATGAAATACTCAAATGGGTTAGAGGGTAAAAATAAGCAGAAATACTTTCCTTATTCTTTGCTCCTTCAGGCTGCCTGACAGCTGCACAACCAATCCCCAAAGCCATTGCTCCAGTGAGAAGCTTTCTGACATCACTATGAACAAAGTCGAACCAGCAGTCCTCCATTGTGCGCAAAGTCATTGAAGGTCCATTCACATTACAAGACATCAGAAAATGGGGAAGATGACTGCTGTGGCAATGAGGAATAAGCAAGAATTAATGCTTATTTCAATCCCCCAAAAATAGGTATTCAACCCTTGCCGAGCAGAGAAATATATGCACCGGAAGGTACATTTTTACAGCTTTGAACAAAAAAAGTGACTGTACATGAAAAGGTACAGTGTATATATTAGATTTATTATTGTAACAGTGTAAAAGGTCATGTGCATTGCAAACCAGCTTTTAAAAATGTATTCAACAGTGAATAGAATCAAATGAAAATAACCTTAAATCAGTACATAATGCACACTTAAAAAATAAAAATTGTAATGAAAACAGACATAAAACATCCATTAGCAATCATTTCATTAAATACTCAGAAAAAGCATCTGCAGTTAGCCTAAAATGCGGATAATGGCCTTAATGTTTCCTTTTTTATTCCAAAAGTAGAGATAGCAATATTATCCTAATCCATTATTTTACTATTACACATATTACACAAACCGTTGTGGAAGAAAGTAAGTGATAACAGTAATAGTAATATTTTCCCATACTAAGACTAAACTACTCTTAGTCAGGGCCGTCGCTAGCGCAAGGCAACATGTGCAGCTGCCTGAGGGCGCCAGGGAACAGGGCGGAGAAAAGTCTGCTGGGCAGTGACAGTTGCCGGCATAAGTCCGTAGGCCGTCCGATCTAGAGATCTGTGTAGGCTGCCGCTGCGGCATCTAAAGGACGGAGTCCCCGCCGGCCGCCACTGACCAGTGCACACAGTTCTCAATATCGATTCTCCCAGGGCCAGGGCAGCGTTATGGGGAAGCAGTCCTCTTGGCTACGTGTGACGGCAGTGAGTGATGGAAGTGGCCCCGCCCCTGGTTCCCCTGGCCGCTCAGCCGCCCTCAGGCATGTGAAGGAGCGAGGGCTGCAGGAGGAGGAGCAACGGATGGACGCAACAGCACGCAGTCTGGCGTCATCCTGGAGGCGACCTATTGAGGGACGCGGGAGTCGCCCGGAAGCGCAGACAGTCTGCACAGATTTGGCGTGGAACCGAGCGAGGACGCGTTTTCGGTCTTCACACGGTCACCCATGGTGACCCACCACAGACGAGACACATCGGACTCGTCTTGGGAGTGGGAGCGGAGGTGAAGTGATATAGAGCGGTATGTAACAAATGTGCAGATAGAAAATGTATTATACATTGGTATTCTGCATTGTATATTGTATTGTGCATGGTATGCTGCATTGTATTGTATTGTGCATTGTATTATACAGCGGCACAATGCAGAACACCAGCAGCTATAGAGGAACAACAAATCCCAGCAATAATACATTATACAGGCTGGTTATTATATGATTGCTGGGATTTGTTGTTCCTCTATAGCTGGTGGTATTCTCCATTGCCCTGTATAATGTATTATTTCTTGGGATTTGTAGTTCCTCTATAACTGGTCACTAGTAATCTGCATTGTGCAGTATAATCATACAGCGCAATGGAGAATACCACCAGCTATAGAGGACTACAAGTCCCAGCAATAGTACATTATATACAACGCAATGCAAAATACCAGCAGTTACAGAGGACTACAAATCCCAGCAATAGTACATTATACAGCGCAATGCAGAATAATGCCATCTATAGAGGAATACATCAGATCACAGCAATAATACATTGTATACATTATAGTATAGTGTACTATTGCTGGCATAATAGACATACTATTGCTGGTGTGTGCGTGTGTGTGTGTGCGTGCTTGTCGGGGGGAGGCGGAAAAATGCACCTTCGCCTGAGTTGCTCTTAGTTTGATTAGTAGGCCCCTCCATGATAAATATCAACATTTAATGTTATGTATATAGGCTCATGTTGCATTAGGAAGTAACAAAAAGTATATAAACTACAGAGTGCAAAAAACAGCCATTTCAATATAAACAAAAACACTATCAGTCAATATATCACCTCAAACAAATGTTTGTCTAAGTAAATGTTTCACAAGCAAAACAATACCTTACTAAACTAACATAAAGCTGTCTTTATTGTAAAGATACTAGGTTATAAAAAAAAGAAAGAAAAAAAACCTGTCCATTTCATATAGTAAAAGTACACAAAATTGAAATACAACGTGTTTATCAGGTTATACTGTATTTTAGAATTGTCCATGAAGATGGAAGTTCAAGTTTAGCAACAGCCCCCCTCCCCCAAATACAAATGGCTTTAAAAAAAAAACATTAAAAGTATAAACACTTTTACAAGCAAAAAACAAACTTACCTTGTCCATGTCTTCCAACACTTTGGAGATGTTGGGTTATGACACCTTGCCTTCCAGGAGATCTTGGTGCTCAAAATCCCACAATAATGCACTCCAGCACATTTTAAGGCCTTATTTACACGAGAAAAGGCCGGCACGTACAGCTCTGTGCTGCGTGCATGGCCGTATTGGGCAGCTCCCGGGAAGGACAGATGCTGCGTGTGATTAGTATGCAGCCCCTATCCTTATCTATGGGAATACATGGCTGTCCGCCGCCCTTCGCTCACCCGCCCTGCATGTTTGTGCGGGTGTCCGTACTCCTACACTGAAAGGATGGATGCTGTCTGCGTCCGAGCCGGGATACCCGCAACTGTACGGACCTGCACTTGAGGTGAGTGTAGGGCGGTGTACAGCTGCGTATTCCCATAGAGAAGGATAGGGGCTGCGTACTAATCAAACGGAGCACCTGTCTCCCCCGGAGCTGTCCGATATGGCCTTGCACGCAGCACGGAGCTGAATGTGTCGGCCGTTTGTCGTGTGAATGAGGCCTAAGAGTGCACTCTTGTTAGATTTTGATTGCCCATCTTCCCCTTGATGCATCACCATTATTCTCACTTTCTGGAAGCATCAGAGTTTTAGGTTTATGTGTGCATTATTTATTTATTTAAGAAAATGTTTTTAAAATTTCAATGGCTTCATTAAGGCATGTGTATTTGGGGAGTGGAAGCTGTCAATAGAGCATACCTCTTTTATGGAAGGTCCACTTAAACCTAAATCTAACCCCTACAATAGTAAATGTAATGTTTATACTTTCACTGTTATATCCTTTTAGTGGTAAAAAGTTAAGCAATGAAAGCATTAGAGTCTATTATAATCTGTGCCAAAATATATTCTATTAAAATCTATGGAAGAAAATTCATAATCTCTATCAATGAGGGAGCTACAACAGTCAAGTTTGGATATTTTGAGGACATATACTTGCAGGTTTACTGTGTCATACATGAAGAAAAAAAACCAAATGTGATATTTTTATTGTTACATTTGAGTGATGCTGCTGCTATATAAAAGCCAAGCAATATTGTGAAAGCAGGTATGGTGCAGACCCTCTCCCTGCTTGATAACATTTTTAACATGTATTTTTGCTTGCTACATATCCCCCAGGGCAGTGCCCATTGTTTGAGAAACCCTTACCTAAGCCTTGAAAATTGTTTTTCATGATATGCCATGCCATAGATTTAGGGTAGCAATTTTGGGGATTCATGATGGGTTTGGTGGACTAAAACACAAACACATTCCTGCTTAGCAGTGCCTTGGCCCCATGGTTCAGCAACAAAGCCAACTCCTCAAGATCTCTCTGTAGTCAAGAAGACAACTGAGTCTGGACCAGCTGAGTCGAATGTGTTCACTTTGGCTCAGCCAGACATTATGAGCATGTTCGGCTGAACCGAAAGGATCCGAAGCCAGCCGATCTATGGCTGAAATCAGCCATACTCGGGTGAAGTGAATAGCCAAACGGGGCTCGGCTCACTTCACTTCAGCTTGGTTTTAAACTTGGCTGCCTTTGGCAGCTTAGTGATTATCTCCCATAGACTTCAAGAATTACATCAAATGATAACAACACTGTCAAATGCAACCACTAGGACTCTCAAGCTAACAATTACAGCAATATATCAATAACACAACACATTCCATTTCTCTCTTTCGCCTATATCATTTGTTATCTATTATTGGTGTGCCTTATTTTTTACAATATAGCTCTGTACCATCTTAAATGAATGGTACTACATTTTAGTCATGACATGTATAACAGCTCATACAGGCTGGAGGGATGGCAACACAATTCTGCCAATTTACACAGTGCAAAGGAAGCTCTAGATTCAGGACTCTTCAGTTGCATCAACAACTTTCCATGATTTTCTTAATCCAAATAAGCTGATTGATAGCATAGCACTTCCCTCTGTCATGCTTACTGAATGTTGAAGAGCCATATTATGTGACCTGATTTTAGAAACCAATTGGTTGGTACACTGGCAACAGCTTTAAAACATTCCATGAATAACTTTTCCCATTCAGTCAGCTGGTAAATTGTGCATAAAGAATCCAATGAAGTAAAAATAACTATATTTACTAATGTGTTGAATATTACATAATACGTTATAGTTCTGGCTGTCAAAAACAAAAGCCTGCGCAATGTTAAGATGTCAAACTCAGAGAAGAAAATAATGTTGTATAACAAAACTTAGAGGTTAACCTGATAATTTTATATATTTGCTTTTAAATTATACTGGCTGATTCAAAGACTGAATTCTCTAAAGTCTTTTCCACTGTCAACCTGCAGAGTGGAATAAAATGCATGAAAGTAATTATAATGCTTGCCATTCATTTCACACATGAATGAATATATTAATAATATAAATGAAAGTGTGACAGGAGCTTATTCAGACTCGAGCTGCAAACAGCATCAATTTGTTTTATAGTTAAGTATAATAGTTGATGCAGGTACAATAAGTTAACAGTGAAAAAAAGAAATCAATAAAAATAACTTGATGATAATGAATGTACAAACAAAGGAAAAGCCCACCTAATCGTGGTACTTTAGTTGTAGCCTGTCAGTGGATTGAACTATTCATCAGCTTCTTATATTTGTTTTAAAATACTGTATGTTAAGAACTATATTTACTAAAATTAATAATGTATCCCCCCATCCTTTACAATAATAATTGAGAATTCCTTGTTATGGAACACTTGCAAACAAGAGAAGTGAATAATCAAACCTTTGCTCTACCGGCAATTGAATTTATCTGCTCCCTTAATCAGATTCACCAGCCAACCTGCCACGCATAGAAATTGGTAGCCCATTGTAAGAGAGCAGCAAGAATGTGTGGTCCTTGGGTAAGAGATCTATTGAACCCTTACCCTTTAATTAACCTTTATGCATTAAGATAATTGTACAATCTATTAATCAACTATGTAGTGCAAGGGCCTGCCTGATTTGATATGGATTGAACGGATTGTTTAGGCTCGCTACCTCATGCTACATGGTTTTGGTAAATTTAAAAGAGCTTATACAGAAATTGTGCATTCAGACTTTATACTTTGTGGCTAGCTTGAGAGTAATCATAACTATAAAAGGATTATTGCTAAACTATTTTTGTGAGAAATTATTTGAGAATGATAATCTTTAAACGACTCTAAAAATGCTTCAGGTTTAAACTGTGGGCACCTAGAGGTACCTACACACAGTGGCGTCCCGCAGCTGGGTGTCACCCGGGGGCGGAGAGCGGGTGACACACCGCCATGGTCATCACGCACGCACATTAGCGATGACGTCATCGCGCATGCGCACTGGTCTTTTTGACGCCTGCCGGCGGCCATCTTGGTGATGGACGCCGGCAGAGAGAGGAGGGGATGTTCACCCAGGCGGGATAAGGTATGCTGCTAGGTCCCCTCGGTCCATGACAGAGTGCCTGACATTTCATAGTCATTTTGGTGTCATCCCTCCAATGGTGACACCCGGGTGCGCGCCACACCTCCCCCACCCCCCCCCCTTGTGACGCCACTGCCTACACATACCTGCAGTAGCCTCCAAATGCCTGTGGTTACAGCAAAATAGTGTCAGTGTGTACCACTACCTATCCCCCCATACAGTCCTAGTGGTCCATCGCTATATTGAGCTAGTGCACTGGCCCATTAGAATGTGCAGAAGACAGGAAAGGTGGAAAACGTTAGCATTATCAGTGTCAGAAGTGTCAGTGGTTTACCTTTCACAACAGCTTAACATTTGACCATAACCGTAGGCTTTTAGGAGGTTGCTGCAGGTATAAACCTGTATCCTTTTTTTCAAGCGTTTTTGGTTATTACAGAAATCACCTCAAATTCTGTTTCTTTACTATAGATACAGTATCTTGATTGGCCCCTCTCTACATATTTAATTACAAACTATTTTCAGTTGAGGAGTTTGTAGCATACTTAAATTAGTGCCATAACAGATCACATACTGATAATTCCCCATTAAAGAAACGTTGTTTCCAGCCTTTGAACGTAATACATTTCAGGAGTATTATCACCTTTTGAAATCTATTTTATCTCTTTTCTAAATATATTTTCAAGTTAGGGCTATAGATATACAGTACTGTGCAAACGTTTTAGGCATGTGTGAAAAAATGCTGTAAAGTAAGAATGCTTTCAGAAATAAAATAGTGTTAATAGTTTATTTTTATCAGTTAACAAAATGGAAAGTAAATGAACAGAAAAGCAATCCAAACCAAATCAATATTTGGTGTGACGGCCCTTTGCCTTCAAAACAGCAACAATTCTCCTAGGTATACTTCCACACAGTTTTTGAAGGAACTCGGCAGGTAGGTTGTTCCAAACATCTTGGAGAACTAACTACAGATCTTCTGTGGATATAGACTGCCTCAAATCCTACTGTCTCTTCATGTAATGGTAGACAGACTTGATGATAGTGAGATCTGTGGGGGCCAAACCATCACTTCCAGGACTGCTTGTTCTTCTTTACCCTGAAGATAGTTCTTAATGACATTGGCTGAATGTTTGGGGTTGTTGTCCTGCTGCAGAATAAATTTGAGGCCAATCACATGCCTCCCTGATGGTATGGCATGATTGATAAGTATCTGCTTGCATTTCTCAGCATTGAGGACACCATTGATCCTGCTTAAATCTCCAACTCCATTAGAAGGAATGCAGGCCCAGGCTTGCAAGTAACCTCCACTCTAACCTCTTGGGCAAACTCACCGGCCCAAGTGGCTCCGTCGGCTAACGAAGGGAGGGGGGAGGAGTCCGGTGACATCACAGACATCGACATCACCGGACTCCTCCCCCTTCCCTTCGTTAGCCATT
>NW_017306669.1:0-74649 GCF_000935625.1 Nanorana parkeri | reverse complement strand
GTTGGGGGAGGGGGGGGGGGGGTCCGGTGACGTCGATGTCCGTGACATCACCGGATCTCGCACGGGACTCCAAGAAGCCGGTGGAGAGGTGAGTGTTTTCATTAGCGATCAAAATAATTTTATCAAAAAGTTTAACAATTAATCAAGAAATTAATTGTTAATTTCCGCAGCCCTACATTTTTTTTATAATTAATGTTATTTTAAATATTTTCACTAATTAATCTCTCCAGAGTACAGGCACCCCAAGCATATGCCAAGGCATATGCGTAAACTTGGCTGAGCTCTTCGGCTGCTGTACAGGCTATTGTGAATAGACCATACAGCAGCCCGTCGGTTTGGCTGAACCAAAGGGCTCTGGTGGCTTAAGTGAGCCGAAGGATTAGTCAAAGCTTTGGCTTAATCATTCAGCTATTTACTGAATAACCAATAATTTTCATTAGGGATGCACCGATACCGATACTAGTATCGATATCGGTGCTGATTCCGAGTATTTGGGCAAGTACTCGTACTCGCCCAAATGCTCCGATGCCTAGCACGAGTACTTCCGGTATAAGGAAGCCGGGCAGCGTGTCATTACACGCTGCCCGGTTTCGCGATTGACCGGAAGCTGGGTGGCGACTCTTTACACGCTGACTGGCTTCCCGGCTAATCAGGAAGCCAGGTGGCGAGTCATTACACGCCACCTGGCTTCCTGAATGGGACTCCGTTACTCGGTAATTGGTATCGGCGAGTACCGAAAAAAAATTATCGGTACTCGGTACCAAAATACCGGTATCGGTGCATCCCTAATTTTCAGTGAGCAAAAAAAAGCTGCAACAATGTAACAGGCAAGTTGGTTTCTGGGCACAACATTTCTTTTTGTTCACCAAATCATGATGATCTGTGATAACTATCATGGAGTTGAAAAAGGGTTAGAAACTGTTAAGTTTTATTGCCATCAAGGAAAATCCAACATTTGTTGCTACCAAAGTTGAGTGTACGTCTTCCAATGGGAACACCTTCAATCCCTAACATTTATATAACTGTTAATAAAAAGTTAAGTAAAAAAAACCGAAGTTGTAAAAATTTTTTTTAAAGTTTAATAAACAGCCAAAAAAATTCCAAAAGCCCCCGCCCCATGTACACACGAATGCAAACTTGTACAAAAATGGTGATTGTACACACAAATTAGGTGTCACCACACATGCCAAAGTGAAAACAATCATTTTAGGCCCATCATTCACTATTAACTCCAAACTGATTAGGAGGAGGAACCAGGAAATAAAAATGACAGCAAGTATGAAATAACAATTTTTCATACTTCTGGCCCTCCTTATGTCAGCCTACGATGGGACATAATAGCAATGACCAAGGGGAACCCCCTCCCCCAACACACACACACTGAAATCACTGAATCGCTAAAAAACCACCAAAAACACACATTTGGCAAGTGCTGTAGAAAGTATGGAATCTCCCAGCATACTCTTTGGACTAAATCTGACATCTAATTTATAATGCTCGAGGACAGTATTAGGCTGGGCACACACCTTACAACCATCGCAAGACTTTCGTCTTGCGATGGTTGTAAGGTACTTAAAAAAACGTACGATCTGCCTATCTTGCATAGGCAGATCGTACTTGCAGATCGTACTTGCGATGAGGGGCGGGCTTCCGATGACCGCAATGCCGAACGCGCAGTGTGTGCCACAAACCCGACGAACGTCGTACGATGCTCGGTGGGTTTTCGAACATGTCCGTAAGTTCAAAGTCGTGCAACCTTACAGTAGTAGAGGTCGCACGGCTTCCACACACCTTACGATAATCGTACGATCACGGGATTTCCCACGATTATCGTAAGGTGTGTGGGGACCTTTAGGCATTCTCCAGCTTGCAGTTTTGCAAATCGTGCCGACAGGAACATTGGCAAGGCTTGCCCACTATGCCGCCATCCCTCTTGTAGAATGCGCCCTGACTTCTGACAGAGGGGAGAGCCCTGAACTTTGATAGACTTGACAATCCAAGAAGATCGCACCCTCTGAGGCACTGTTTGACCTTTCTTTGTGCACCCTGGAAGGACAAACAGGTTCTCATCTGTGGGAAACTGCGCCGTTCTCTCCAAGTACACATTAAGGCTGTGCACGAGATGTAACTTTCTCCACTCCTCTTACTCCTCCAGAACATATATTGCCTCAAATGCAGATAGCTCAATCTCCCAGTTGCAATGAAAGTCAGACCATACTTTCGGTAAAAAAAAGTGTGCACTGGCCGCAGCACAATTCTATTTGGTAAGAGCATTAGGAACGGATCTCTCATGGAAAGTGCATGCAACGCTAACACTCTTCTAGCAGAAGTTATGGCAAGCAGAAAAACCATTCCCAAAGTGAGGTGCCACACGGAACACAATTGTATCGGATTGAAAGGAGGCTGAAGTAAGGCTTTTAGCACCAACGTCAAGTCCTACTTTGGAAAAAAGTTATTTCTCAGTGGCAGAATCCTAGCTGCACCCTTCATAAACTGTACGATTAAAGGGTACATAGCCCACCTGGTTCTGGTCAGTGCTGCTAAAGCTGACAACTGTACCCAAAAGGTATTGCAGCTCAATCTTAAATCAAGGCCTTGCTGCAGAAAATCTAGGACTCTATTCACCAAGGGACATAATGGGTGGAAAACATTTTGCTTTGCAAAACTGAGAAATCTCTCCCAAATTCTGGAATACACAGAATTTATAGAAGGTCTTCGAGCTTTGAGTAAGGTGTTAATGACTCCTGACTAGGCATGCACCGTTACCGACACAAGTGCCGGTGTCGGTGCCGATGCCGAGTATTTGGGCGAGTACTCGTACTCGCCCAAATGCTCCGATGTCTAGCCCGATACTTGCGCTACCGGTATCAGGAAGCCGGGCAGCAAGTCATTACAGGCTGCCCAGCTTCCTGATTGGCCGGGAAGCCGGCTCCATGCTCTTGTGATGAGGGAGCCAATCAGAAAGCCGGGCGCAGTGTCATTACACACTGCCAAGCTTCCTGATTGGCCGGGAAGCCGGCTACATGCTCCCTCGTCACCTAGTCATGAGAAGCATGGAGATGGCTTCCCTGCTAATCAGGAAGCCAGGTAGAGAGTCATTACACGCTGCCTGGCTTCCTTAATGGGACTTCCGGTATCGGCGAGTACCGGAAACAAATAAACGGTACTCGTACTCGATACCGAAAACACGGTATTGGTGCATCCCTACTTCTGACATAGGAAGCATCTCTAAACCTGTGCCTCTCAACCAGGCTATGAACTTCAGGACCCTCAAATTCGAAAGACAGAGCTCCCCTTGCCACAGACGGTCGTTCCACAGAGGTAGAGGGATTGGGTCCGCCATCCTCATGCGCCATAGGACAGCGAACCAGGGCCTCCTCGGCAAGAAGGGTAATAATCGCTATTGCTTGAGCCCCTTCCTGCTGTATCTTCAGTAACACTCTGAGAATTAAGCAACATAAAGGGAACACATACACTAGCCGAAATTTCAATGGCTGGACTAGCGCATGTTGGGCTAATGCTCCCAGACTGAAGAACCGGGAGAAGAATCTTGCCAGTCTGGTATTCTCTGTCTATCTCGAGCTTACCCCAGGTCTGCAAAATCGGAATCAGATAGTCTTGCATGCTCTGTGCCACAGCCTGCTTGAAGAAGGATTTAACTTCATGCGCCTCTGCCTCTTTGTCTTGCGCTACCTCTTTAAGGCAAGCAGCACAGACCAATTTGCCAGGTAAAGCTTTAGCTCCGTGGAGGGATATTAGTAATAAAAGGAAGAAGGATAGGGTTTAACTTAATAGGGTTCGACGCGTTTCGCCAGTGGCTTCATCAGGGGACCCAAAATAAGTGGATCAGATGAAGCCACTGGCGAAACGCGTCGGGACCTATTAAGTTACGCCCTCAAAGGGACTATTATAAATCAGTCAAACTTGTGATTAATGTCATGCTTTATATCCTGAATAACTCGGATCACACAAATATGTATGTACTAAATTGATGCCTATACAAACAAAACCCATGCAAGGTTTTTTGTTAGATACATTAATTGTTCTGTTAGATATATGAAATGCATCGTTTTTTTATACTATACAAAATAAAAATGTATTATATATTTTAGCACATTTCTCTTGGCTATTTACTTGCACCCCTCCGGAAACCCTATCCTTCTTCCTTTTATTAAGGGTCCCCCCTAGAAAAGCACCCTCCCAATGTCGAGGGCATGTTGCCTGGTATGGTGCAGGAGGGGTGACACATGCTCGTCCCCTCTCTTTCCTGCTCTGCCAGGCCACTGCTCGGATTAAGGGTCTGGTATGGTATTTGTTTTGGTGTTGGGGGGCCCCTTAAAAGACCTAAAGAGTCTGTTATGACTTTGGAGGGGAACCGCATGCTTTTTTTTTGTTTTTTTTATTTCACATCGGAGGTCCCCGCTAACATTCCCACTAGACCTAAAAGGTCTGCTATGATCTAGGGAGGGAACCACATGCTGTTTTTTTTGTTTATTATTATTCTATCTTTTAAAATACTTTCACTACTTTGGTCCACTTTGGCGGACCATTCTCCCCACTCCGACTGTTTGTTTGGCTTTGCCGAGCTGGTGCATGATTGTTTGGCTCGGCTACATTTGGTTTTTGACTCCGGCTGCCGTACGCGCTATTGAGCATAGCGTGTATAGCAGCTATTCGGTTCAGGCTATTACGCATTCGAATCCAGCCAAAGGATGTACCTGGCGTCCGCTAATACTTCGGCTCCTTTGTGAATAAACCCCATAAATGTTGTACTTTGTTATCTTAAATAATGGCAGTTTGCCCTGGTCCATAAGGGTTATCGGTGAAGAGCTGAAGTGGTTAATTAAGAATAACAATCGTATAAAACATATAACAGTAATGTAGTTAGGAATTCAGTATGACAAGGGCTTCAAAACCAATAAACTAGGTATATTTTATATTGACCAGCAATTCTACAAATACTAAATCAGTGATAAAGATATTTCTTGTTAGTAAACTATAATGAAAAACTCCACCTCTAAAGGGTAATGATCTGAATCAAAGCCAGAAACTCATAACATATTTCATAGACAGGAGAGAAAATCCCACACACCCTTCATAAAATCCAGTCTCTTTGGTCTAAGCAAGCAACTATATATGCAAAATCATAGGTGCAGATTTTCACAACATTCAAACACATTTGACTACAGACCAAGATGGAAAGCGGTTTGATCCAAGATCTGCCATAGATATATATAAAATGTTCTTACAACCATGTAATAGGCATTTTATTTTACAGTCTGAAGTCCTGTACTTACCCAGACAGGTATATAGATATTAATTATTGCTTTTTTTTTACACAAACATTGTAAATGGACATAAAAACAACAGCTGCAAGTCTTTTTATCTAAGTTATACAGTCTATAGCCTAATGTGACAGTCTTCTTATAATTATAAATTGACACACACACAATCTGCCAAGCATGATGAAGAAGTCCTCCTCCTTGTATTATTTGGCAGACGTTTTATAGCCCAGCACAAAAGATATGATGGCTTGGTGGTGCATTAATCAAGCGTAAAGTTTCAAACAGGAATTATAAGTGTCCATCCCAAACTTTTATTGTGATATATTAAAGTTGACTCTAAGCCGGCAAAGAATACCCCCACACAAATTCATTAACGTATGTGTTCATTAAAAATCATTAAGTGTATTTTTCAAAGCAACTGGTATACGTAATTTTGACTTGTATCAGTCTCTTACAATCTGCTGTACAGCAGAGTTCACACCGGGAGTGGGAGAAGCAGAAAATGGAGCCAATCAGTTGTGTGGCAATGATTAGGTGCGCACAAATAACCTCTTGACAGGAGGAGAGTTCGGTTCGAATTCGAACATGGGAAAAACATGGGAAAAGTTTGAATTCGAACTCAATGTAAGTCTATGGGGGTAGAACTTTGAAAATCAAATGTCCCCATTTTGAAGCCTTATTTGCAAGTTATTGGCCATAAAAAGTGTATGGGAATTCGGGTACTGTCCCGGGGGACATGAATCAATGAAAAAAACTGCTCCCTAAGGAGCAGTGATTTTAACATCACTTAAAGGGTAACAACAAAAATGAAAAATCCCTTTAAATATCGTGCCTTGGGGGTCCCCTTAAACTGCCTGTAAAGTGGTGCATTTCTACGATGTATAGAACCTGCTGCAGCAAGCCTGACTTTTCTAAAGAAAAAAAGTTATGTTTTTTTTTAAAGCGTGCGGTTCCCCCTCCCAAATAATACGAGACCCTTTAGGTCTGGTAGGAATGTTAGGAGGGACCCCATGTAATAAAAAGTGTGGGGTTACCCCCAAAAGTCATACCAGACCCTTAAGGTTTGGTAGGAATTTTAGGAGGGACCCCATGTAAAAAAAAAAAAAAAAAAGTGTGTGGGGTTCCCCCTATAAAGTCATACCAGGTCCTTGAGGTCTGGTAGGAATTTTGAGGAACCCCACCCCCCAAAATGGGGGGGGATGTCTGGTCCCCGCCTAAAATTCCCAACCGGTCCCTTGATTCGAGCACAGGCTCAATAGGGCAGGAAAGGGGGGGGGGCGGGGGACGAGCGAGCACCCCCCCTCCCTGAGATTCCAGGCCACATGCCCTCGGCACTGGGAGGGTGCTTTTCCAGGGCTTCCCCTGGAAAAGCACCTTGTCCCCATGCTGATGGGGACATGGGCCTCTTCCCCACAAGCCCTGGGGCGTTGGTTGTGGGGGTGTGGGCAGGGGGCTTATTCATATCAGGGTAACGGTACCCAGATGTGGCCTATTGTGAATAGAAAAGGGGGGCTTGTATCCCTATCCATTCACGAAAGGGTTAAATAAAAGTTGTAAAAAAAGAGGTCACACTATTGAAAAAATCCTTTATTTGAAAAAAAAAACAAAAGACATGTTTTTGGCAAGTCTTTTATTTAAAAAAAAAAAATGGATCCACCTATCCAGCGTCAATCACGACATCCAGCGTTGTTCACGATGACGACAGCTCAACTAAATAAAAAATAAAACAATAAAAGAGAAATATAAATTTTGTTTAAAAACCTTGACCGCCGTCCCGTCGCTGCAACGAACAGCCACCGCAGAATGGCATTTTGACAAATGCCAACAACTTATAAACAATTGGGAGGAGCTAGCAGTGACAGCTAGCTCCGCCCAACTATTTACAGTTGTAACAGGTGAGCCATGATTAGGCAGAGTCATCATGGCTTTGCCCAATCATGGCTCTCACAGTTCTCTGTGCCCTGATTGGGCAAAGTCTTGTACCTGACCTATAAACAGCTGCAAGGCTTTAGCCAATCAGGGATCACAAGGCACAGTGCCTTGTGCGGGGTGCTCGGCGGGCAAACAGTCTGCCGAACGCCCTGACAGTTTGTGTGTCCGAACATCGAGCCCATCACTAGTGGAGAGAGCAAAGCAAGCAGAAGGATGATCTCATCAGTTTACTGTTTCTCTTTAACGGTCCAGAGGTTGAAGGCAGGGAAAAGTCCTAGCTGTATTACATAAAAGCAGGAGAAAAATCTGGTTTTTAGGCTGGCTGTGCTGTTTGGCAATTCTCTGAAAAATCCTAGGATTGGATGAACAAAAATACAAATATCTTGGCTGGTAAAATGGCTCCCATATGTGTATTTAATTTGTGTGTTCCGCTTTAACATGGACATTAACAAATAATTGCTATGTTTTGGATCCATGGAACACATGCATCATTGCTGTCAGTTGATACTGCAGCCACTAGAGAATCATATGACGTAGCAAATTTAGTGATAGAGCCAACCCAACTGTGCTCTAGCTAGAGCTGAAAAAGGTCTACCGTAAGTTAGAATTAATTTTCAAAGATGGTGAAGAACTGGTAGCACGTGAATTAATATTAGTAAAATCCAGTCTGGTTTTCATTTTTTTCCCCTGAGCAAATATCATTGAAGGAAAAATGTAAACACAAAATCCCCCAATTCTGCCCCTGTGCTCTGAAGTGATTATACAAAACACAAAAATTCCCCAGCCTCAACCTGCCAGCCAGCCTGCAACCAAACAAGTAGCCCTGTCAACAGTATGCATTAAAATCAGAGGTTTTAGTTGCACAAACTTTTGGCCAAAAAAATGTAGAAGCCACACTGCCGCGCCAAGGCACCTCTGCAAAGTGTGGTCCTAACTCTATGTATCCGAGTCTCCAAGTGTGAGCATATTAATGAAGTTGATAAATTACATGCAGGTGTACCTGGAGGTAGCCAACTCCTCCCAATAAGGTGCAGGGACGCTTTTAGATGCTTATAATGAGGTGTTTACACACATTTACATGCATCTGTCCTTTGTCCATTGAAACAATCCATTGAATAAATGTGTCTTGTATTTGCATGTGTTAACATGCGGTTTTTGGTGCACATAGAAGATAAAATTGATTCCTGTATTCATCTGACTTTTTTCTAAACACAGTTAAACTGACTGCAGATAAAAGCATCTAAATGCAAGATGTGAATAGATCGATTGGAAATCATTAGATGCATATAGACTATATTGACAAAAGTATTGGGCCACCGCTCCAAATCATTGGATTCATGTGTTCGGTGAAATTTCCTTG
This sequence comes from Nanorana parkeri, assembly GCF_000935625.1. Lineage (NCBI taxonomy): Eukaryota > Metazoa > Chordata > Amphibia > Anura > Dicroglossidae > Nanorana > Nanorana parkeri. The sequence goes on along the minus strand of NW_017306669.1, from coordinate 66,072 downwards.
CTACTAAATATTCCATAGTCAACTGTTAGTGGTATCATAACAAAGTGGAAGCAACTGGGAACAACAGCAACTCAGCCACGAAGTGGTAGGCCACGTAAAATGACAGAGTAGGGTCAGCGCATGCTGAGGCACACAGTGCGCAGAAGTCGCCAACTGTCTGCAGAGTCAATAGCTACAGACCTCCAAACTTCATGTGGCCTTCAGATTGTCACAACAACAGTGCATAGAGAGCTTCATGGAATGGGTTTCCATGTCCGAGCAGCCGCATCCAAGCCTTACATCACCAAGTGCAATGCAAAGCGTCGGATGCAGTAGTGCAAAGCTTGCCACCACTGGACTTTAGAGAAGTGGAGACGTGTTCTTTGGAGTCACTAATCACGCTTCTCTGTCTGACAATCCGATGGACGTGTCTGGGTTTTGGCGGTTGCCAGGAGACCGGTACTTGCCTGACTGCATTGTGCCAAGTGTAAAGTTTGGTGGAGGGGGGATTATGGTGAGGGGTTGTTTCTCACGGGTTGGGCTTGGCCCCTTAGATCCAGTAAAGGGAACTCTTAAGGCATCAGCATGCCAAGACATTTTGAATAATTGAATGCTCCTAACTTTGTGGGATCTTGCCTGCTGCAACAAAGCATCTAAAAAGTAAGAAATATAAAAAAATATATATTTTTTGTTATATTTATTGTTATGCTATGTGAATGGGAACACATAATCTTATATTTTTCTCACATTTGACTGCAAAAGTGGAAATACACTTTAAAGACAAAACAATACAGATTTTTTTAATACAGATTATCCAGAGTTAATAAATGTGTGTGTGTCAGTTATTTAAAGAGACCAGCTGAGACCAAGTTCTTTTGTGTTTTCTTATCCTTATATTTTGAATAATGTATGTGGCAATAATCTCACAGTAAATGTATGGAAGAAGGCACATCTGACAGTGCTGGAACAAGACAGTTCAATTACAGTAACACAGCAATGAAGGGCTCATGTATGATAGGTTGCCGGAGGCTTGCTTTATCAGCCAGGGTACCAGTTTCATGGATGTCTGTGCAGAAGATACTTTCTCCAACAACAGGTATCAGGAGGTGGCTCTGGAGTGTCCCCAGACTGTACATTCTCCACAGGAAGCTGTCGCTAAGCTAAGCCTGGCTATCCCTAAGAAGATGTGTCTTTGTCCCTACTGTACTTTCCCCACACCACACCGAACACCACATAGCCATAGCAGGGGCTATATATAACTCTTCACTCTCAAAGATGGCCACCCAAATCATGAGAGAACTCTGCATCCAATCAAACACAGGCTCTCCCAAGATGATACCTGGAGTCCTTGGGAGCGGGCACACTGGCAGACTCCCCCCCATGACAGAACAAACAAGAACTTTCTCTGAAAATGATTACAATTAACCCCTTCGTGACTGACGATGTACAGTGTACGTCACCAACATCGGGGCTGTTTAAACAGACAAAAGTCGCCGGGAGTCTGTTTAAACTTGTAGAGCCGACTGTCGGCTTTACAACAGAAGTGATCCTGGCGACTTACCTGTCGCCAGATCGCTTCTGCATCCCGCCAGACACCCCCGCCGTGCTTCCCGGGCTCCGTTGCCCCTCCTACGGGCCCGGGACTGGCGTCCTTGGTGTCCGCGGGGAGCTGGGGTTAAGAACAGGTGGGGACATCTTATGGTAGAAAGTGAGAACTGCAAATATAACACCATTTAACATGTGCCTCCAGCTTGTTAGATGTAATTTCTCAGTTTGGGTGAATAGATTATTTTTTCTCTAGTACTAACTCTAAGCGTTATGTCCTGCACACTTTCCAAAACCCCAGTAATTTGCCCCCTACTATTTAAGATATATGATCTTACATTAGCTGATTGGATTTATAATGGTAAGATCACCTTGCAGATGATACACAGCTCTATCTGCCTTTATTGGTAATTTAAAAAGGTCTATTAGCTCCTTATTTGATTGCATAAATTACATTAAGAGAAAGGACAGATTTATTCACTAAGACTAGTTTTCCCTGAAGGCAAAAAATAACATTAGGGAACAAGGAATGATTTCACTGAAATATGTCAGTTTTAAGAATCATTGTAGCTATGTAAATGTTAGCTTGCTTAACAGATATAACACTTCAGATGTCTATGACCTGTGACCTGGGATCTTTAACCACACAGTCTTTAAAGTTGGAAACACCACACAATGATGCAATAAGTTCAAAATAAAGTCCTTTATCTTTTTATTAACAGGCAAAATAAATATAAGCAAACAAAAGTTCTTGCTCCACTGAGTGTTTCCAAAAAAAGGCACAACTTAAATATGATAATGTCACTTGTTCCCAAGGAAAACAAAACAAATGGGTGCACAGACCTTTCAGATGAAGTTTTTATTCCTTTTGAGATCAGTCCTCTCCATCTTACAGAAATAAGGATTGCAGTATCCCTTACTGCTGCTGGTCTCTCCAACTAACTTCCAACTAACTCCCCAGACTACCTGGTGCTGCTCATTAAGTGCAGGTGAGGGACTTGCTGGACCAGACACAAATTCTGGAGTGGCTTCTCTACCCAGCTTAGACCAAGTGGGGTGAGCGACCATTGTCAAAAGTGTATGCCTTCATGAAAGGCTATCTGCATTCCCTTGTTTACATCCTGCCCTGTGTTCTACTGAGAAGCGATAGGGTTGCAAACTAAGGAACCATCATGTAACTCTGCTATTTTTCTCTTTGTTCCAACTCATCCAGGTGAGTGGGGCATGATCCGTGACCAACCTAAACTTTCGGCCCAATAAAAAAAATTTCAACAGCCCATTTAATAGCTAAACACTCCTTTTCAACTATTGAATAGTTATTTTCTCTGGGTTGAAGTTTCCTGCTGAGGTATAGTATCAGATGTTCTTCATTCAGACTTTCCTGGGAAAGCACTGCTCCGAGCCCTACATCAGAGGCATCTGTCTGTATGATGAACTCCTTCAAGACATTGGGGGTGACCAACACCGGCTGGGTACATATGGCTTCCTTGAGACTTTGGAATGCCTGTTCCACTTTACGGGACCATTTCACTATCACTGGAGCTTTTGCACTAGTGAGGTCAGTTAAGGGGCCCACTATTGTAGCAAATCTCTTGTAGTATCCGATAAGCCCCAGAAATGTTCTGACCTGCTTCTTTGTCTGAGGTCATGGCCACTTCCTTATGCGTTCAATTTTAGCAAGTTGTGGCTTAACTATCCCTCTTCCTATGGAATAGCCAAGATACTTGGCTTCCTCAAAGCCAATGGTACATTTACTAGGATATGCTGTCAGCCGGCACTTCTTATGGAGTTAAGAACGGCTTGAACCTTTGGCAGATTCTCCCAGAGACTCCCATTCTTTGCTATGTATGACCACATCATCTAAGTACGCTGCTGCATAACTGGCATGTGGTCTTAAGATCCGGTCCATCATCCTTTGAAGAGTTGCTTATATTGAAAGAGGCCATCTGGAAAGGAAAAGGCAGTCTTTTCCTTTACCCATTCCGTAAGCTGTACCTGCAAATAACCCTTGGCCAGGTCTAAAGTGGTAAGGTACCTTGCTTTGCCAAGTCTTTCCACAAGTTCGTCGACCCTTGGCATTGGATATGCGTCAAACTTGAATATTGCATTCAGCTTCCAGTAATTATTGCAAAACCTGATTGTGCCATTAGGTTTAGGTACAAGCACAATTGGACTAATCCAGTCACTTCTGGACTCTTCAATTACCCCAAGGTCCAGCATTTTCTTTACTTCTGACCTAATTGCTTTTCTCTGGGCTTCAGGTATCCTATACGGCTTAAGATTTATCCTGTTCCCCGGCTCAGTGATGATGTCATGCTTTATTAACGCCGTTCTTCCTGGGATGGGGGAGAAAAATTCTCTATTCAATCTCACAAACTCTTGTGCCACCCTCTTCTGGCAGATAGTCAGGGTCTCCGAGATATTGACCACTGGATCATTCGTCTCAACAGGGAGGTCTACCACTTTTAGTGTTACAAGACTTTCTTTCCATGGCTTAAGTAGGTTCACATGGCAGATTTGTACCTCCTTTGGCCTCCCAGGCTGTCTTACTTTATAGTTCACTTCCCCGACTCTTTCAAGGATTTAATATGGACCATGCCATTTCACCAAAAATGTATTATCTACGGTGGGGACCAGTACCAGCACTATCTCCTGGTATAAACACACGCATAATAGGGTTGCCATCTGTCCCGGATTCACCTGGACAGTCCGGGATTTGAGTCCTGTATGTACTGTGTCTGGGTTTCAGGCCAGCTGAAACCCAGACACAGCACATACAGGACTCAAAACCCGAACTGTCAAAGTGAATCCGGGACAGGCGGCAACCCTAACTCATAATTTCCAACCATTGGTCCATAGCCTCACTTCGACCGCCGGTTCAGTTGTGATAGCCAGTGGCGTCACAAGGGGGGTGCAGCCCGCACCCGGTTGTCACCATTGGAGGGGTGAGACCAAAATGACTTACAGTCATTTTGGTCTCACCCCCCTCTGAAAAAGTCGGGCGCTCGGTCATGGACCGAACGCCCGACAGTATCAGGAGATAGGAGGGGACCCGGCGGCATTCCTTATACCGCCATGTGACTGTCTCCTCCTCTCTCTGCCGCGTCCATCACCAAGATGGCCGCCGGCAGGTATCGGAATACGGCCGCGCGTGGTGATGTCTCGGCGGGGTGACACTCGGACACCGCTCCGGGTGTCACCCAGCCTCGGGACGCCACTGGTGATAGCCCTATCTAGTTCTGCCTGCAAAAGCCGTTATCCTGCCACCATATATCCTAATCTTGTATCCTGCCTTCTGTTCCTGTCTTGTATCTTGATTCCCGTTCCTGTCTTATTTCTTGCATTCTGTTTCTGTCTTGTATCTTGCTTTCTGTGTATGTATCTTGTCACCAGTCAATACTGCTGCTCTGTACCTGCGGCCCTCCTGTGACATTTATAGTCAGAGTATATAGTTCAAGTCCTGGGGGGTATCCAAGTACCAGTAGGTAAACTTGCCTTAATGGAATGGTGGCTGCTAAAGGTGAGGTAATTTGGCACTATTTACTCTGACTAAGGTGTCTGCATCTAGTTCTGACGTGTACATTGTGTTGTACATACCAAAGTGGTTACTGCTGTACATTACATTCTCCTGACCAATTTTATTGTCTCAGCAGTTGCTGGTTGTTAACCACTTCAAGACCAGGTGTTTAGACCCCCTTCCTGGCCAGGCCATTTTTCAGTGTTCAGCGCTGCGTTACTTTGACTGACGTTTATTCCGTCATGCAACGCTGTACTGAAATTAATTTTATACCATTTTTTGGGGACAGATAGAGCTTTCTTTTGGTTGCATTTAATCACCACTGGGGTTTTTATTTTTTACAATATTAAGGAAAAATTATTGAAATTTTTGGGGAAAAAAAAGTATTTTTTTCATTATGTTAAGAAACAATGATTATTACCAAAATTATTGGTAAAATATAAAAGACAGGGTCACGTCGGGTAAATAGACACCAAACATGTCATGCTTTAAAATTGCGCGCACACGCGAAATCGCAAAAAAATACCATTACCCAAAATTGACCATAGGCGATGCTTTAAAAAACTTTTACAGCTCATCAGTTTAGTGTTATCAGTGATTGATAGCCCTAGAACTATTGCTCTCATTCTGACGTTCGCGAAGATATGTAACATGTGCGGCGTAATGAGCACAATCGCACCCGACGCCTGTTTGCATGCATGTATGTATGGGGGGGACTTTAAAAAAAAAATGTAATTATTTTTTTATTTGTAACTTTTTATTTGTAACCTAGGTGACCCCTAATGTCACCTAGGACCCCCCTGAAGAAGCTGATGAAGCAGAGATCTGCTTCTTCAGCTTCTCTCCAGCATCTGAAGCTGGAGAGTGACAGAGGAATGCGGAAGTGATGTAATATATATCAGTTCCGCATTCTGACAGCGGAGAGGGGACCGGAGGGAGCTCGTGTTCCGAGCTCCCTCTGATCCCCTGTGACAGAGGCCGTATGCTGGTCCCGGGCTCGCACCAGGCACAGCGGAGCCCGGGACCAGCTTGACAGCGGGAGGGGGGGAGCCGGGGAGGGGAAGGGCGCACATCACCGGACCTCATACAAGCATCGCTGCACGTTTTGAAATAGCTGGCATTTCCCACTCGAGGGGGCGTGGCTGATAGCTCCGGCCGGGAAGTGGCTAAAGGGTAATTCTGTTTTCCCTGGCAAATTTGGGAAAATGGAAGTACCCTCACCCCTGTGCTCCCTCTCCCCCCTTTTGCTGCTCTTATCTTTTAACAGATGCTGTTTCCCCTTTGCAGCTCTCGGTGTATAATCTATCCCCCCCGCCCCCATAGTTAGCATCACAGCCCTGCACTATGTATTTTTAAACTTATGCTCATGAATAGCGAGCACTCATTGGCCCGAGTGGTCACCTGAGTGTGCTGACCAATGAGAAGTGCTTCCTAGTGCTTTGTAAGGCCAATTTGAAATACCTAGGGCTGTGATGTTGTGTATGGAGTATGGACCGTTCATTCAAAGGTAAGAGCAGCAATAGAGGGAAGAGGGTGCAGATTGGTGGGGGTAACTCTATTTTCCATTAACTCCATCATCCTTTAAGTATTTTCCAACTATTTTATTTATATTTATTTTTTAAAGTTGATTATTTAGGTTTGCATGTGTCTTTGAAACTCTCAATTGTGATACAGTATGTAAAAAGTATTTTGTGGGTACAAGGAATGCAGCATATTTGTGTGGTGTGTCCTTAGAGTAGGCTTGGACTATATTTAACCATGTTCCTATAGGCCACACCCAATTTCCAGAGCAATTTAAAAATTAGAGCAAAAAACTATTTAAAAAAATACCTTTACATACACTTCAACTACTTCTACTATGTACTGTACCTTCATTGTTGCACAATATCCTGCAATTTGTGTGCCACCTTGATGGCAATGATGATTCAAAATAGCCTGGTGGCTTTTAGTTCTTCAGGATTATGTTATAGTTTGTTACTTGAAACTTGAAATTTCTTAACCATGGAACCGCGTAGGAGGGCAGGTAGGTATGTCTTTAAATATGCAGGTTTTATGCTATCTCTCAGCTTTTAAGATTAGGATCATTTTATTACTATTATTATTATTGTTATTATACAGAATTGATATACCACCAACAGTTTGCACAGAGCTTTACAATATAAGGAAGACATTACAGTTACAATACAAGTCAAGACAAAATGGTAAGAAGCGCCCTGCCCATGAGAGCTTACAATTTAAAGGGCAAGTGAAATAATAGGTGGTAGCTGTGTGAGGATTAATTATTTGAGAAAGTGATAGTTCAGTGGTTAGGTTGAGGTGGAATAGGCTTCCCTGAAGAGATGAGTCTTTAGGGATCATCTAAAGGCAGACAGAATAGGAGATAGATTGACAGATTGGGGTAGGGAGTTACAAAGGATGAGAGAGACTCTAGAGAAGTCCTGGAGGTGAGCATAGGAGGAGTTGACAAGGGAGCTAGAGAGCAGGAGGTCTTGGAAGGAGCAGAGCAGAGCTTTGTAAGTGGTTATTTATATTTTGAAATGTATCCTTTGGGCGATTGGAAGCCAGTGGAGGGATTGGCAGTTGGGGGACAGACACTGAGTTGATTAGGTGGAAGAGTCTAGCCTCAGCATTCGTAATTGACTGAAGGGGGATAGCATGTTTAGAGGTAGGCCAATGAGACGAGATATAACAAGTGAGTGGATGAGTAGCTTTGTGGTTTCATTGGTGAGGAAGGGGCATATTTTGGTGATGTTATGAAGGTGAAGGCGGCAGAATTTGGATAGTGATTGGACGTGGGGCAGAAAGGTGAGGTCAGAGTCAAGGATCACACCTAGTGTCATCGGCATAGAGATGCATTGGAAGATCATTGGTAGACTATGTAAATTAGAGAGGGGAGGAAGAGGGTAAGGTAGACTCAGTACTGGCTTCCAGTTATGCTCTTCATTCTTTTTAGGTAGTTGCATCAATAAAGAAATTTTTTAAAAAAATACCGTACAGAGGAGAAAGGGTCCTCATTTTAATTCAACTTCAAGGGCAACATGAGAAAAATATAATTTATTTATAATTTTACAAGTAGAATGACAGAATATACAATAGTCAGCATACACTGTATATAAGGTGAACACCAGCAGGTGCGTAAAGTACCAGAGAACATATCACAAACAATATGTCCACCAAGTCAGCATTCTAACGTATGCTGAACATATGGTATTCTATTTTTAATGAATCCTTAAAGGGGAAAAGAAAAGGGTGAAAGAAAGACAAAGACAAAGGAAGAAGGGAGGACTGACAAGACAAAACAGGAAGGTGGGGGAAAGGTGAAGATAGAGGGAGAGAGGAAGGTAATCCCAATTGACATTCATATAGTCAACAGAATGTGAGACCGTACAATAAATGGGTGCACAAAATGACACAACGTCATGGGCTGAATCACAAACAATATTGAAAGGCTTAAACAGAGGAAGAATTTGCTAGGTAAGATATAGGGTGTTATTCACAAAACTGCTGAAGGCAGCCGAGTGAATAACCCAGCCAAAGTGAAGTGAGCCGAACAATGCAGAATACAAAATAGTGAAAAAAGTAGGGGAAAAAAAGGTTAGACTTATTTTTAAATGTAAATAAATACTAAAATGAAAAAATAAATAAAGATGAAAGAAATATCTGACAGCTAGCTCCGCCCAACTGTTTCCTATTGGCCGACACTTGCTAGAATCTCCTAGCAGTTCCCGGACAATAAATAACAACAGGGCGGAGCTAGCAGTGACGTCACATCCAGCACCGCCCAGTTGTTATTGTTTATGACAGTTCAGCGTCCCCAGGTCATTTGGGGAAGCTGATCTGTCATTACAACTGGGAAGAGCCAGCCGTGAGATCACGGCTGGCTCTGCCCAGCTGTCATTTGCGGGGCAAAAGGCAGGTCGTTCACCCCGCTTCGGCTGTCACTACGGCTCACTCGAGCCAAAGCACATACCTTCGGCGCGGCTGAACAGAAGGGCTCTGGAGGCCGAAGAGAGCCAAAGGATCAGCCGGAGCTACGGCTGGATCCTTCTGCTCCTACGTGAATAACCCAATAGAATTCTTAAAATCGATTCAACCATCCCACAGAAACGAGGGTGGAGGTGTTCTTCTGCTCAAATGTAAACTCCATATTAATCAATAATTTGGAACCAGGTATGTAGTTTCTGCTCAGTCTTAGAATTCCATAATCTAGGTACTGTATATTAGCTTTAGCAGTATTCAGAAGAAAGGGGACAAGGGATTTCCTGTATGAGCTGGTTGCAAGGTTTGTACAGTGAAAAAGACAGGTCCAGGGGTCAAGAGGAAGTGTGGTACCAGTTATTTTTGTCAATAAAGGCAACGACCTTTTGCCAGTAATGTTAAATAATGATAAAATAAAACCACCATATGTGAGTCTGCGTGCCCACCGTGCTCCACAACACCTCCAACATTTGTTGGAATCAGGGGCGGACTGACAACAAATAGGGCCCCCGGGCAATACAAGATTATGGGGCCGCCTTGTGCTCTGCCCATATACAAGCCCCACCCATCCACAAGCGCCACCCACATATACATTCTTATGTTACAGAAATGATTTCTCCATAATTAGGCCTATTCAGACCTATTCACTAAAAGGTTATGGAGACACAGGCGACCAAAGAGACTGAAGGGACAGCTAGTCGTGTCACCAGGGGAATATAAGGGAGCAAAGGTATGTATTCTGTTACTCTGGAAACAATCTAGCCCATCCACTGTTGCTTAGTGGTTCACTAAAATCAATAATATCATGCTCATGGAAGACATCATGGCTGCTCTTAGGAACAAGAGTTTCGGAAAACATGGCTGTTCTGTTTCACCTGAATCTGCTGTGGTTTCTTGAGGGCCCCTTCCCTGTTTTCTATTTATCCATTAGTTGATCATCACCATATAACATTTCTGCTAATAGTCCTACCATCTAGGCAAATGTCAGCTTTTCTGTTTTTCTCTTCCTTTTCCGTCTTTCCTGCATTTGTTTATTCTTCCTCTTCCCTCTGTATCTGCTCTCATTTCTTTGTTCCCCACATCTCTTGAAAATATTCAAAATGTGACTTCTGCACTTTAAATGTGCAGGTAAATTCTTTTCACTGTCATAAGTGACTTGGGAGTACACATACCTCGGTTGACTTAATTATGCTAACTGGCGTGTTGATTGTTGAATTTGACTATGATATCTGCTATTGATGTGCATTCATATTATTGTGTAGACACACTGCCCTCGACATGGAACCCCCTGGCAAAGCACCTTGTCCCAATGTCGATGAGTACAAGGGCTTCTTCCCCACAACCCTGGTCCAGTGGTTGTGGGGGTCTGCGGGTAGTGTGGCTTATCTATATCTGGTTGCCCACCATCTCATGTCATCATCGACATGGGGACAAAGTGCTTTTCCAGGGGATCTCCCCATGTTGAGTGTATGTGTCCCTGGCATTGTGCAGGAGGGGGGCTACATAATCGTTACCTCCCTCTTGCTATGCCAGACTGCTGCTCAAATCAATGGTCTAGTAGAAGATTTTAGGGGGGACCCACCTCTTTTTTTTTTTTGGTGTTTGTGTCTGCTATGAATTTGGGTGGGGACCTTACACTTTTATTTTTTTATTGTTTCTGTGGACTGTCAAAAATTAAAAAGAAAAATTTTACTTTTTTTCTAATCTCACTTTGCTGCAACAAAAATTATTTCTGAATTATCTAACGTCCGAAAATAACAAGTTTCAGAAACCGACGAATCCAAATAATGAAATGAATTGACTTTCAGACCAGAATCCTGGAAAACGAAATAACGTAAAATCCAAAACAAAAGAAAAGAAAACAAATTTTTTTGTCGGCACACATGTCTATTTATTGTGCTGCTTGTTAGAATGTTGTTGTTTGACATATTGTGTAGAATAAAAATACGAAAATTTAAAAAAAACTGAGTTATAAAGCAGTTTCCTATTGAAGCACCAAATAATTCAGTAATTATGTGTATCCATTGTATCTAGTAATAAATATTTTTTTTTTTAAATTGTACGGTGGATGCAAAGTATGTAAGCAGATTTATTAGGTCATTATTACAAAGGGAGAGATAAGACATGTTTCAATAAGAAATACAATCTAGAGTGTAGCTTTTTTTCTACACTCTAAAATAGCCAGAAATAATGAACACACTCGAACATCATGTAAGCAGCTTTAGTTAGCCACAACTTAAAGGAAAAACAGATTTTATCAAGAACTCAATATTACAATGTAGTATTTCACTAAGAATATCTAGGAATATTGTGCATTTGATGCAGCTTTATTAGGCTGCTATTTAAAATGGAGAGACGGGGTATGTTTTATCATGGAAAAAATCAGTGTATTATTTCCATACCCAGTATGTAAGCAGATTTTAATAAGTCCCAGCTTCCCAGGAAAAAAGTCAGGTTTATAATCAAAATTGTTTTTTATTTCTTAGAGGAAAGCAAGAAATATTGTGAAGACTCAATGCGCAGTTTGTAAGCAGCTTTTACTAAGCTCTAGTTTTACAGGAAGACAACAGAGTGCGTGTAAACAAGAAGTTAACACTAGAGGGCAGTATTTCCCAGAAACATGCCAGCAAAATATTGTATTGACTCCATACACAATATTTAAGGACTTTTACAAGGTCATTTTCTGAAAAAGAGACATGCCATGCAGCTTGTAATCAAGGAATAAACATTACAATGTAATTCTTGTTTGGTTTTTTTAAAGGCTTATACATTGTTGTACTGACTAGTGTTAAACAGTTCCACATTTTGAACAGGAGAGATACCAGCCAGCTTTTATTTAAGAATTAACATTAGAGTGTATTTATTACTGAAAACATTTTTACAAAAATATTGTAGTGACTAAGCACATAGTATCTAACCGCTTCAGGACCTCTGTATGTACTGTATATAAATGGCACTGGCTTTAAGTGGTTATACCAAGATAAAGGCTGCTGCAGTTTTTTACAGCCAGAAATGCCTGTTACTATAGAGCCACCCATTGCTTATATGGAGCTAGGGAGTGTGTGCCCCCCCTCCCCTCCGTCAATGTTGCTGGCTATCCTTGTGCTCTGCTTTCCCCCCATGGGCCCGAGATCTGTACTAATAAAATATTTGATTTATATATAAATAGAAACCCTAACTTTTATAGGAAAACAACTGACATATAAGAAACCCCCCAGTACTGACCCTTTTAAGCCACCTGAATACATAGTTCAAAGGCCAGGAAGTGCATTATTGGTTATTGGTTGCTATAGTGGCAAATGCTTGCATTAGTTCACCATTTTCCTGAACTGCGAATGGCTTGAGTTTGTGCCGAACTCATGGTGGATCTATACCCAAAGCTCATGGCTGATTACCACATTTAGTTTACAATACGATTGTATTAATTTTGGTTTCTTCTACTGAACATTTTTAGTTAAAAAACAACAGATGCTACATCAACTGAACCAGGTTTAGAATAGTATATAATTTGTTTTAGCCATATCTAGAAGTAATTTGGAATCCTAGTATTTTTCTGTAATGATGCTCATAATGTCATTATTTTGTTTTTATGTCTATGTTTATTTTATTCCACAAATGGGAGCCGTTTGTTTTTGATCAACATTTTAATGACAAACATGACTCATTTGTATTTGTGGTTGCTTGTAATGGGTTTACAACTACACATATGCATACATCATTAGTTAATCACTTGTACAGACAAGAAAATATTTAGAACAGATGGGGAACTGTGATTTGGTTCCCAACCTCTTAGTTTATTAGAACACTGTTATGTTTTCACTAATAGATGTTTGTTTCCCACTGAGCTGCATTGTAACATGCAGTATACCGCGAGCTGCATTGTAACAGGTCGGCTAGAACTATGAGGTGAGTGAAAACACTCACCTCATAGTTCTCCTTTAGGCTGGGTTCCCACCTAGGCGTTCGAAATATGCGTGTATGACGCACGTTTTGCGGTGCATGTTTTAACCGCGATTTGCAGCCCACAAAATGCGCGTCAAACGCGCGTTTACGAGGGCTATCCGGCTGTATCCTAATGGATACGCGCGGAAATACGCCCCAAAGAAGCTACTGTGCTTCTTTGAGCATAGGGCGTTTTTCAGCACGTTCCAACACGCTGAAATACGCCCAAGTGAGAACCATGCCCATAGGAAATAATGGGATTTCACTTGCAGGCCGTTTTACAGCGCGTCGATCAGCGCTGTAAAATGCCCAGGTGTGAACCCGGCCTTAATGGCTCTAAAATTATTGCTCTCACTCCGTTTGCCGCGATATGCAACATGTGCGGCATTTGTAAAATGTTTTGCCGATTGTGAAACAGTATAAAGGTCAATCAACAAGTTTGAAAACTAATGCCCTGTTGCCAAATGTTTTTTGCATGTTTCTGTGTAAGGTAGGTAAGGAGTGTTGCATTTAGACTTAAAGGAAGTAAAGCTTCAGATGAACATATGACCATTTTGCAGAAAGCACAAGTAAATACGTCCAAGATAAGCTTAACTTGATATCTTTCAGATTACTCAGTAGTGCCTAATTTAAAAGCTATGGTGAACCTGGCAGACCCTCTTATGTAGGGTTCACATGTGATCTTCCCTCTTTAGAATGGCTTTGTTGCCACATATGTTAGATTTTTATAAATGCTGCCCATAAATTAAGACTTTTATTACTTACCTATCCAGTTTCCATGCCTCAGACATTTGCTGTCTTGATGAGATACTGCTGCTAAAGAATTTTCTGCATCTGAACGCCCAGCATGCATCACTGATCGTGGATCCCACTGTGATCATGGTTTGAATTGTGTTTTATTTTTACTCAGGTCCACAAACCAAGCATATCTTATTAGTACTAGCACCAGAGGGGAAATGACCCTGGAAGTCCAGTGTTCTCCTGGCCATCATCACAAGTAATTTGCAATGAGAATACTGATGCAAAAGATCCAGTTAAAACACTGCCTTCCATATCTTGCAAAAAAGTTTCACAAATTCACGATAGAAACAAAACACAAATGTCTGTGTACACTGATCCTTATGAACTAAACTGAACAAACAGCAGTCTAGTTAAATTCTACAATCTGCAAATGGTGCAATTAATTCACCTCTAGCTTACTAAATATTTAAAATGAGGCCTAAACTAAACTGTATGTGTACAGAACTTCCCCAGAAATATAATTTCCTGTTCAGGTGGCCCACTGCTGTTCCCACCCAGCACTCAGAAAGTAGGAATTGGCTGCAAAAGTGAGTGAAAACAACGTGTGAATTTTAATGCAACTGAAAGGTTTGCTAAAATCTTTATAATATGATTAGGACGGGATTGCCTTTTCTTTTAGCCAAAGTACAGCTACATTTGTAATATTTTTTGACAAATTTATTGTTACGGTTCTTACTATATTCACCTTTCACATTCACACTTTGAGTGGAGGCCACTGTCATTTTTTTTTTACTACTCATCTTTTCTGACTGTTTTTCACTGGTTTTGCATTTGGCTAGAGTCAGTGTCACTACTGGTAGCATGAGGCGATACCTGGACCCTGTAGAGGTTGCACAGGCATGCCAACTCCTCCAGGATGGCACATCAATACGTGCCATTGTCAGAAGGTTTGCTGTGTCTCCCAGCACATTCTCAAGAGCATGAAAGGGATTCCAGGACACAGGCAGTTATTCTAGGATAGCTGGACAGGGCCGTAGAAAGTCCGTAACCCATCAGCAGGACTGTTATCTGCTCCTTTGTGCAAGGAGGAACAGGATGAGCACTGCCAGAGTCCTACATAATGACCTCCAGCAGGCCACTGGTATGAATGTCTCTGACCAAACAATCAGAAACAGACTTCATGAGGGTGGCATGAGGGCCCAACATCCTCTAGTGGGCCCTGTGCTCACTGCCCGGCACCGTGGAGGTCGATTGGCATTTGCCATTGAACACCAGAATTGGCAGGTCCGCCACTGGCGCCCTGTGCTTCTCACAGATGAGAGCAGGTTCACCATGAGCACCTGTGACAGACGTGAAAGGGTCTGGAGAAGCTGTGGAGAACGTTATGCTGCCTGTAACATCGTTCAGCATGACCGGTTTGGTGGTGGGTCAGTGATGGTCTGGGGAGGCATATCCATGGAGGGAGACACAGACCTCTACAGGCTAGACAATGGGCACCCTGACTGTCATTAGGTATTGGGAGGATATCCTTGGACCCATTATCAGACCCTACGCTGGTGCAGTGGGTCCTGCATTCCTCCTAGGGCATGACAATGCCCAGCCTCATGTGGCGAGGTATGCAGCCAGTTCCTTGAGGATGAAGGAATTGATACCATTGAATGGTCCTACGCTCACCTGACCTGAATCCAACAGAACACCTCTGGGACATTATGGTCTCGGCCCATCCGACGGCCACCAGGTTGCATCTGGGAGGAGATACCCCAGGACATCCGTTGTCTCATTAGTAGCATGCCCCAACGTTGTCAGGCATCCATACAAGCATGTGGGGGCCATACAAACTTTAATGAGTACCATTTTGAGTTGCTGCAATGAAATTTCAGCACAATAGACTAGCCTGCTGCATCATTTGTTCACTCTGATTTTTGGGGTGTCTTTGAGTTCAGCCCTCTGTAGGTTGATCATTTTTGATTTCCATCAAACGATGCGGCTTCCTTTCGCTCCTAACACATTACCCAGTACAGTATACAGTAGATTTCCAGCATGATATTGTGCCCCCATTGAGACCTTATGTTTTTTCAAAGTGTTCCTCTAATTTTTTTGAGCAGTTTATATATATAGATATAGATATATATATAGATCTATATAATATATAGATCTATATATATATATATATATCTATATAGATATAGATATATATAAAAATGTATTATTGTAATTTATATAGCACCAACAATTCACACAGCACCTTTACATAGTTGCACATTCACATCATTCTGTGCCCTTAAGGCGCTTACCATCTAAGGTCCCTATCTCACATGCATACATAGGAGTGCCAATTTAGACAGGAGCCAATTAACCTACCAGCATGTGTTTGGAGTGTGGGAGGGAAAACATGCAATTTCCTTGCAGATAGTAACCTGGGATTCAAACCTGGGACCCCCAGTGCTACAATGCAGAAACATTAAGGCCCCATTCACACTGCGCGATTTGTCGAGC
This sequence comes from Nanorana parkeri, assembly GCF_000935625.1. Taxonomy (NCBI): domain Eukaryota; kingdom Metazoa; phylum Chordata; class Amphibia; order Anura; family Dicroglossidae; genus Nanorana; species Nanorana parkeri. Next base: position 49,874 of record NW_017306669.1, on the reverse strand, counting down.
GATATCTCGCGATTTGTCGAGCGATATCGCGCAAATGCTTGCATTGAGCAAGCTAGAATCGCGTCAAAATCCACTGCAAAAAGGGTCCTGCTATAGCGACGCACGACCCGCGACAGCAGGACCCTTTGCCCCATTGCCAAGCATTGGAGAGCGATATCGCGGGAATTACCGCGCGATAAATCGCTCAGTGTGAACAGGGACTAACTGCTACACCACTGTGCTGCCCTTTTTTTTCCCTTCCTGTTTTTTTTTTCCCTTACCAAGGATTTCTCACTTTTGCAACTGTAGTTAAAGGAGAACTATGAGATGAGTGATTTCCACTCACCTCATAGTTCTAGCCGACCTGTGACAATGAGACTGTCACAGGTCGGCTCAGTAGATCGGGAGGTGAGCGAACACATACCAGGTTCGCTCACCTCTCGATCCTGTCACGGCTCTCTGCCGTGACAGGGGGAGGGGCTGGATTCCCCTCTCCGATCTGCCAGCGCTGACTGGTGGAACGGACGGGGGAGGGGGCGGGTACAGCTGGCTCTGCCTCTAGATAGGCAGAGCCAGCTGTCACTCACGCAGCTGGGCGGATCCCGTCATCTACGTCGGGATCCGCTCCGGCTGCGGCGTCTCAGTATACCGCGAGCTGTAGCTCGCGGTATACTGAGCTTAGGGTAACGGGAGGACGCTAGTTTGTGTCCTCCCGTTACCCTAAGGAGAACTATGGGGAAAAACACTGACCCCATAGTTCTCCTTTAAGAAACACAGTAACAACAAACTGACAGGCTTATAAATCTACTTTCACTTTGGATTAGAATGTTCCACTCCAGTACATAACAGACCCGTATGCAAGCTCTTTGTTCAAATGCATAGTTTGGGAATCAGCCTATTCAATTTTTCTTCCATTCTCTTGCATTATACTGCATTCTGTAAGTAGTCTCGTTCTTAGTTGTTCAGACCCACATTTCTCTTTTCATGGATGTCACTAGTGTTGGACATCCAGGGCATGTGCCCTGCATTTCTTACCTTGTGCCCCAGGTGCCAAGACCACGTCTGCCTATTTTTTCTGTTGCTTTGGTTGCCTGACATGCTGCTTCCAGGCAGCTACAATTCTGTATTTATGGGAGGATGGCCCAGCTCATCATGGTGCTCCCCCTCAGGATCACTGCCTCAGCATGGAGACACAGGGGACCAAAGAGACTGAAGGGACAGCTATTCGTGTCACCAGTGGACTATAAGGGAGAGAGGTAAGTGACAGTTAGTGTGTGTGTGTGTTAGTGAATGCACTGTCAAAATGTCTTATAGAATGTACTGCTGTTCTATAAATATAGGTGTTGGTGGTGAAATGAATCATCATCAATGTCATGTGTGTCCCTACTTCCCATGCAGCTTGTATTAACATAAACCTTTCAAAAAGAATATTCCTCTTTGGCAAAAAAGTATTTATGATTGCCATATTCCACATACCCTCTGTTATCTTAAAAAGCATCTGGAAGTCAATATTACTAGATCTTTTCTTCCACATGCAGACAATAATTTGAAAAAAAACAAAAACAAAACAGGATGCAATACTTCATTGGAGTTCCAGCACTTTTAAGCTACTTCCCTGTACATCACTAAAAACAAAAAAAAACAAGGTTAGTGTACACGGGACTAATTCCGTTTTTTTCATTCTTTTTTCATACTGATTTTTTATGATTCTGTGCTTGTAAAACCACTGGCTTCTGAGTCTGCTTGACCTGTATGTTTGCAGAAAAATGTAGAATAACTGTAAAATGAGGAGAAGCATTAGATTAAAATAAAATGGCGGTGCCTTGGGGATTGTTGCAACTGTCAAAACAAAACACAAAACGTGTTTTTCTTTTTTTTGTACACTCAACAAAATCAGATAAACCATGATTTTGATGGCAAATTAAACTTTTAATCGATCAGGAATTATAATCAATGCACTGACCATGGGAAAACATTCTTTTAATTTCATATAACTGTTCTTGTGCATCAAATGTAACATTCATCAAGGTATCCTCCATGTGTTTCAATTATAGCAATTGTATCATTCTAATTGTCAGCATTTGAATATATTTAGGGGAAATTTCAAACCATGCCTTCTGCAGCTCTTCCAAGGCGTGTGACTTATGTGCCCATACACTTTACAACCCTCACAAGACTTTTGTCTTGCGAGGGTTGTAAAGTAATTTAAAAAACGTACGACCTGCCCATGTTGGACAGGCAGATTGTACTTGCGATCATCGCAAGCCCGCCCCCCTGAGGGGAGGGCTTCCGATGACTGCAATGCTGAACAGGCAGTGTGCGCGTGCGCACACCGGCCCGTTCGACAGTCATCTCTCGATCATGTTAAAAACCAGCCGAAAATTGTACGATTCTCGGCTGGTTTTCCAACATGATCGAAATACAAAAGTCGTGCGACCGTACATTAGAAACGGTCCCACGCCTTCCATACACTGCACGATTATCGTACGATCGCGGGATTTCATGCAGTGTATGGACACCTTAACTCTATCAAACTTTTCTGCGCCCCATATCAGCCCAATCTTAGAGTCTACTAGCCACTTCATCATTCAGAGCAACATGACAATGTCTTCAGTGATCCCACGGCACTCCTTTCTCCAATGCAGCCATTATTTAAAAAAAAAAAACAGTATTGGTTGTTGACAAAAGTTATTTAAAAGCCAAAATTTTTAGTTGTCTCTGAAAAAGGAATAGATAAGGTCTTCCAATTGGAACTGAGAGGATTTACCTCAGTTTGGAGAGATTTCTTAGAACTTTCTGATGTGTTTAAAGGACAGGACCTTAAGGGAAATCCAACGGGACACTGATGTCGTTTTTAACCCTTTCCTTCTAGAAAAAGGTGTGTCCAATCTAATTTCCCAGGACAGGGAATTTTTATTTGATTTGCCTGAATATGAGAATGCAAATTTTACACAGTCACACACACCGTGTTTCCACGAAAATAAGACGCTGTCTTATATTTTTTTGGCTCAAAAAAACACACTAGGTCTTATTTTCGGGGTAGGTCTTTTTTTTTAATATATAAAAATCCAAAGTATTGTTCCTTAAAAAATACATTGGTCAAGTTTGCCAGACTGATGAATAAATATGCTTATTGCTGCTGTTTGTTCTTGTTGTTGCTGTTTGTTTTTGTTGTTCTTATCATAATAGTTAGTAATATGTGGCAGTGCTGAAATATTGCTTTCATTATTAATTCTTTGTGTGCAGCACATGAATGATGTGCATGGATTCTAAGTCAATAAGCTAAGAATGGCCTGTGTGGAAGATATTTAAGATTTTTACATGTGTCTTGCCAAGTCAGTGTTGTCATGAATACAATGAAAAGAGCAAATACTTTTTAGATGTAACCAGAATTCTCCATATGGCTGCATCTGCTGTACAGAAAGGTAAGCAGCTACATCTTAAGAAATAGAATTTAGACTGTTACAAATAAGACAAATTGAATGCACTATTTTATTTGCCATCTGTCAGCAGACACCATATGCAATTTATTACTAAAACAAAACAAAAAAACCACTTTGAGTTCACAAGTGGTGTTCTAAAATTCCATCTACACCTAGTAATTTAAACTCAATAACACCTTACACTTGTGCCTGCAATTCATGTTTTGAAAACATGATACAGTTTGTAACACAAACACGCTCTGGTGAAATATTTTAACCTCTTAAGACAGCAACAGATTGAAAACACAAAAAGGATTGTTTTTCTTATGATACACTGCAGAAATGACCCGTCACTGTATGAGATCCGCCACACAGCACAAATAAAAACTCAGCACTAATAAATAAGGAAATACATATCAGTGAATAGGATGGTGCTGTTAATGGTAATTGACTTTGAATTTTTTGCGCTATTTTCCCTTTTTTAGCATTTAAAGTTTTTAAAACACATGCAGTGAAACGCTAAAAGAGAAAAAATATATACATTGTACAGAATATAAATACCTCATAACAATGATAGACCTACGTACTACGGTAGCTAGCTGGCTTAAAGGAGAACTATGGGGTCAGGGATTTTCCCCATAGTACTCCTTAGGGTAACGGGAGGACACAAACTAGCGTCCTCCCGTCACCCTAAACTCAGTATACTGCGATCTACAGCTCGCCGTATACTGAGACGCCGCAGCCGGAGCAGTTCCCGACATCGATGTCGATCAGACAATATATATGATTGAAGTTTATTGCTTTACACATTGACAAATGTACTATGAATTTTTGACAGCCTCTGGTTACAAATACTAAAATATTTAAGTGGAAAAATTGGAGTCCTTCTATGCGGTGTTCCCTCGCGATCTGTCGGGCGTCTCCCTACTCCCTTTCCCTGTTCCCCCTTCCCTTTTTTGCCCCTTGTTTCCCTTCTTTTCTCTCTTTCCCCCCCTCCCCTTTTCTTCCCCTCTTGAGTGAAAAGCACTCACCTAATAGTTTTCCTTTAACCCTTTTCCTAGAGGTGGGGGTATGTTCTGGAACAGATTTAAGGTAGTGACACTTACCCCACTAAGCAGGTGTAGATTCTGTGGCACTAGATCTCAAATGCTAATTATTCTTCTATACGTCTTTCACATCTCAAAGAACAATAACTTTAGTGAGGCAACTCTCAAACCAAACAGCTACTAGGTAGCATTTCAGGGGAGCTATACAAAATATGGAATATTACTAAACTAGCACTTTTAGTGATTTTAGGGATTCGTTTTAACAAGAGTATAAAATATTTAAATACATGAACCTGCAAATAATAAATGGGTTCTGTCTTATGTAAAAATTAAATAATAACAATCAACATATGGAGAAAACTCACTAAAATACACAAGTTAAAAATAGAATTAGTTTGTTAAGATGAAGAATATCACATGGAAAAAATCCCCAAAGTACCATTAGTGCTACCACAATTGTTCTTTAGCAGTAAAGTTTAACAAACAGTGGTTGTTTTATAATTTGTTTGCCCATAATTTGTTTGCCCATATAGCTGGGAAAACATGTTTCATATAACATTACTTCTGCTAGATGGAGCTGCCAGCATAGGAACCCTTTTTAAATTAGCCACAATGTTTTGTTTAAGGAACACAAAAGGTTTTAGACTCTGGTCAACACTTAGCTCACCTTCTGTTTATGAAGTGTCTCAACCTCCCTATTTGTCCTGGAAACAATTGCCTCCAGGAAATAAAGTTATTTAAAACCAAACATTTTTAGTGGTCTCTGGAAAAGGAATAGATAAGGTCTTCCAATTGGACTGAGAGGATTTACCTCAGTTTTGAGATATTTCCATAAATATATATAGATATATGTGTATATATATTGTAACAAGGACACTCCACTGTAGTCCAGGTAAGTCAAGTAAAATGCAGTTTGTTAAAAGGGCAAACACAAATCTATAATTCCATCCACAGGGTAGACCTCCCCTATGCACAAGATGGTTTCTAGCCGCAACATAAAGGACAGTCTTTTAGCTTCGCTCTGTAGCTTTCCACAGCTCCAAGACACTCACGCTGCTCACCCCTCGTGAGCCCTCACTCTGCTCTCTCAGCAGTGTGTCCCACAGGTCCTAGGGTCACCGACCTTCCTGACCTCTCCCAGCCTTCCCCCAGCTGTTCCTTGTGCGTCCAGCACGCACCCGAGTCTGCGTGTGTCCGCGTGCCTCCTGCACACACACAACTCCAACTCTCCTCTGGGCACTGGGCGGGCTTCTAATAAGGCTGCTCTTAGCCACTTGATCAGCCCAAGCTGGTCATTGGTAACACCTGACCCCAGGACTGGAGATCTCATCCCACCCAGAGCTCTAGGAGATCTCCAGAGCTCCAGATCCCAGCTACATTTAGGAAAACCTGAAAGGACCTGAAAAGCCTGGCCCTTCCTTAAAACAGTGTTTACATTCTGGACCATCTCAGCCCCTTTGGCTGAGAGTACTGAGTGCCAAAGTCACCATACTACACCGTGGCATGGACTTACACTGTCACAATATATATATATATATATATATATTGTGCCTCTGCTAATGTTGGTTATGTGTTTAGATGAATCACTGATATCTTGAGGAATGCTGAATTGAGTTTTACTTGCTTAGAAGAACGTTGCATACATGTATACAGCATCAAACAGAAAACATAAAAATCATAGATAAATACACATATAGAAAACTAACATAGACCAGACTGGCACCACAGCGCCATCTAGTGCACAAAAGACAATACTACATCAGCATAAGCTGTATTTCCAATAGGTAAGACCCTCCACGTCTGCCCCTGGGAGCCTTTCTGCATCTGCCCCTGCTTAGACCCTCCGCATCTGCCCCTGGTGAGACCCTGTGCATCTGCCACTGGCGAGACCCTGTGCATCTGTCTCTGCTTAGACCCTCTGCATCTGCCCCTGGTGAGACCCTCCGCATCTTCCCCTGCCAAGACCCTCCACATCTGTCCCTCTTGAGACCCTCGCATCTGCCCCTGCTTAGACCTTCCGCATCTGGCCCTGCTTAGACCCTCCGCATCTGTCCTTGGTGAGATCCACTGCATCTGTCCCTGCTGAGACCCTTCAAATCTGCACCTGTTGAGACCCTCCCCATCTGCCTGAGACCCTCAGCAATCAGGAGTCTGGCCTCCTGTGGGGCAGCCTACAGCTTCCACCCACTGGACCTGCTGAAGGTGAGCACTCACCCGCGTGCTGGCATGAAAGGAGCTGCCCATTAACGCATGTGTGTGGGTGACGTCCCATGGGATCAGACTGTGTGTAATGGCTGATCCTGGAGATGTCATTGTGTATGCTTCATTCTAACTGCCCAGTCTGCCTATCATTGGTTCTGGTCTGCGGTCTGTCATGTATTGGTGCTGGTCTGAGGTCAGCAGTGCATTAGTGCTGGTCTGTATCTGCCATGCATTGGCTCTGCTCTAAAGTATGCCGTGTATTGGTTCTGGTCTCAGGTCTGCTGTGCACTGGTGCTTGTCTGAGTTCTGCCGTGTATTGGTGCCGGCAATTCATCTTTTAGTGAATTGGCCCACTAGTTTAAAAATAGTGTGGAGAAATAATTTCTGTAACACAAGAATGTTTATGCAGGTAGGGCTTGTATAGGGGTGGAGCACAAGAGGCCCCATAATCTTGTGTTGCCTGGGGGCCCCATGTGTTGTCAGTCATTCCTTTTTTCACACCATCCTTCTTTTCAATTTTGGATCCATTTTCTTTTTTCAGTCACGTCCAGGCAGGTTGGCAACACTCCTAGTGACCATACACTTCTTAAACTAATCTTACACTGTAGTCACAGGCTATTTTTACATTGTAGAACATCAGACTGTTTGGAGATGGTCTTATAACTTTTACCTTTGTCATTCTGGTCTATGATTTTCTTTCTGATCTACTCAGACAACTCTCTCCTTTGTGTTCTCTGGTCCATGTTCAGTGTACTGTGCATGATGATATCAAACTACTTTTCTCCATTTAAATAGTATGATTGACTAATTACAAGATTAAAGACACATGTTGTACTAATTAAAGAAAGTTACTTTGAAATATAACTATGATACAATTGTTTTAATATCTTTTCTAGGGTTACCAACCCAGCTGTCCAGGTTTTTTTAAATATATTTGTAGAATTAATAGTAATTTCTCTCTTTTCAAAATTTTGCTTTACTTTATGACATACCAAAGGCATACAGGTATATGAGACAAATGCTTTAATGTTATTACATTTTAGGAGGAATTAAGCATTTTTTCAGTAAGCTGTAAGGGTATCAATACATTTGTCTACATCTGTATGTATTTTGAGCACTATGGAATATCTCAGAACCTAAATTAGAGTTCAACTTGTTTGTCCTAAAGTCTTCATGCAATCATACTGTTCTTTTCAGAAATAGCCAAGCATGGTTACAATAGATCATTTAATATATATACTATTTTGTAAAATGGAAATTCCAGATATTGGAAATATTCAGATTCCATCACCCTATATTTATCTCTTATTTGGATATTGTCCTTGAATGCAGCAGAGATTTGTTAGAAACAAGACAAATCAAAAATTTTCAGGGTTGGGAAATCTTAACTTTACAGTGTTCGGAATTCCACTTCTAGGGAATTAACTGCTGATTTCCTACCACTCTATACTGCTAACATAGTAACATAGTATCAAGTAAATGTATCTACTTTCAGAAGCTAAGGCAAATCTCACTTTTAGGCCCGGTTCACACCTGGGCATTTTACAGCGCGTTCCTATGCCCTGTAAAACTCCCAAACACCGAAATACCATTATTTCCTATGGCCATGGTTCACACCATGGGCATATTACAGGGTGTATGAACGCGCTTTAAAACGCCCTACGCCAGAAAAAGTACAGGTGCTTTGGGGCATATTTCAGCTCGTTCGCGGCCATAGACTTCAACGTGAACGGGCTGAAATGGGTGTTTGCGCGCTTTCATCATCAAAAGCGCGCCTATAACGCGAGTTCCGCACATGGCAACAGGCCACACCCTGGGGACTGCAGACACAGTTTTCAGCCGACCAAGAAACATGGAGGAATCAGCTGCATGTGGCCTGATCGATACAGAGGCGTTCATACGCCTGGTGCAGGCAAAGCCATGCATTTATGACATTCTGCTTATAAGAACCAGCGAACCAGGCAGCGTGCATGGGAAGAAATTGGGAAAAATACATGGCCTGATTGGGAGAGTTTTAGCAAGCAAGTTATAGAAGCAAAAGGTAAGAGACATGTGTGCAGTGTTTTCATGTGACATGCATGCAGTGTTTTCATGTAACATGCGTGCAGTGTTTTTATGTGACATGTGTGCAGTGTTTTCATGTGACATGCATGCAGTGTTTTCATGTAACAGGTGTGCAGTGTGTTCATGTGGCATGCATGCAGTATTTTCATATGACATGTGTGCAGTGTTTTCATGTGACATGCATGCAGTGTCAATATTAGAAAAAACAAGGCTCAGAAATTAGTTATATTCAAATAAACTTTATTAGGCACAGAACAAGGAGAAAGTTTTTTTTTTAATCATGATTGAATTGCTTGCATTTGCCATGACACCTCCCCCTCAGGTGGCATGAAGTATACAGCAAATTGGTCCCGAATGGTGCCTCCATGCGTGGTACCATGGCTCCCGCTCCAATGGCTACTCTCCATGCAATGCACCAATGAATCATCAAATAGAAATCCATCTCTGCGCCGCACCAAATTGTGAAGGGCACAAGCTGCCTTCTCCGCAGAGATGGCGTTTTCTATTTTGAGATGTATTGGTGAGTGCAGAAAGCGCCATTTATTGGACAGTATGCCAAATGCACACTCCACCACCCTGCGTGCTTGGGTAAGCCTATAGTTGTAGACCCTCTTCTCCAGGCTCAGTCCACGGCTTGAGTAGGGCCTCGTAAGGTGCTCACCCAGAGCAAATGCCTCGCCTCCTACAAAGATGAAAGGCATATCAGGATGAGTAATGCCAGGCAGCATGGTGTTCCCCGGGAGGTCCAGATGACCATGACGCAGCATCAGTCCACGTCTGAATGGGCGAATACCGCCGGGTCAGAGCTGCTGCCATAGGATCCAACATCTATGTAGCAGAAGCAGTAGTTGGCATCAGCTACGGCAAAAAGGACCACTGGGAAAAAAAATAATAATTAAAAAAGCGACTGCCACTCCTAATCGGTTTAATGACACGGATATGTTTTCCGTTTATCGCTCCCACACAGTTCGGAAAATTGCATGTGGTGGCAAAAATGTATGCTGTTTGCATCCACTCCTCCTTGGTGGGTTTGGACATGACCACATCAGGCAGGACATCCCATATGTCACAGCATGTTTCTTGGATGATCTTGCTTGCAGTTGATTTCCCAATCATAAAGGCGTAGTGCAGACTGGCCAAGGACTGTTCAGTAGCTAAATACCTAAGAAATGAAAGATAAAAGCAAGAATTTAAATAGTTCATGTTTACATTTTGTTTCTAAAAGAAAAAATTGTGTATTGCCCCAGCATAGGTTCCCTGTACTATCTCTCCCCCTCAAATACATTGTATATAGAAAAATAAGGGGGAAAAAAAGGGTTTATGGAGAAATAAGTATGGCTCATGCATATAAAAGTGGTATCAAAATTTATTCAATATAAAATACAAAATACAGTCTCAGGCCGAGTGCTTATAAATCTATATACATAATAAAAACCATTATCATCGATTATACAAAATCCAAATGCATAGCTGGCATGATAGTCCCGGTAGTCAAAAAATTCCATGATTTAATTGTATAAAAAAAAAATATATTGCATGATTGTCCCGATATTCCCAACGCGTTTTACAAAATTAGCTTCTTCAGGGGACCGGTACTTAACACTCATGCATCTGCAGTATCTGAGATAGGAACGATTATGAGGAGGGACGAGATGATCAGGTGGCTGGAACACAGCCAACCCCCCCATTCCGTCCCCTTATTTTCTCCACCTGGGACCCCGGGGCATCAAGGAGTGAAGCGCCTGGGAAATTTCACGGAGGCATAGCCTGCCCCGCTGGAAAGTCTCTACTGAAGGCATCTGTCAAGGAGTGGTTTGAATCCAGTGACGTAGTAATCCTAATCTCTCAGCCTATTGGATAAAGAGGATAGGATATTTGTATGAATTATAGTTATGGGCAAAGGTTCCTATATATCCCCACATTTCAACTAATCCTATAGATATGTTTGTATCAATCTATATATTGAAAAACTTGCATATTTGTTTTAGTGAGTCAATATAGTCCAATTAAGTGATAAGTGTGTCCCCATTAGGAAGCCCCTATATCTAATCAGGGACATGTATTCATTTACGGTAGTACTATTGGTGCATGTGAGTGAACCCTTATATTTTAGATCTACGGTGGCATAAAATTGCAGTTCATATGTGTATGTGTACAAATAAGGTCAGTGTTGATGGTAAAGTTAAGTGTAATACAAATGTAGCAAAGTGTAACAAAAATTGTGAATGTAGCCTATGTGTATGGTATTGAAACAAGCGATATAAAGTTTCATTTATGTGTCATATTTCAAGCTCTCTGCTTTAAGTGATTCCTCCATGTGTTAAACAAAAAGGGGCTAAAAGATATATTGTTGGTCTAAATCATATATATGTGTACAAAACTGAGAATAAAGAAAAAATAAATGATGTATTGGTGTGTGGCCACCTGGCATCATGTGTAAACCTATCAGGTCCCCCAAGTGTACCCTCCATTGTGAATCTAACCAACCCAACCACTTCAAAAAGGGACACCCCCCCCCCACAAAACAAGAAAACACTCCAACGCCCACCTCTACCTCCCCACCACGGATCACTCCACATAGGTATCGAAGCCCAGCATGCTGGAGCCTGTATAAAATGCATATTAGCCTGATTATAAGGGAAAATAAACTGCCCATACCTTAATATAAACCAACGAGGAGATAACTGATGTGCTTTGGCTATTGGCTCCACACGAGATTGGCCACATTTCCCAGACCGCCGTCCCCCCTCTTATATAGCCCCCACCGCTAGGCGAAATAACCGAAGGTCAAAGTTCCGGTCATCGTTCGGCGGTGTGGATATCCAACCACGCATGCGCTGCACAGCACACACGCGCCTCTCCAACCCTGCCCGCCGCTACCTAGGATACCAGAAAAGCTGTCTCCTAGGTCCGCCCCCTTGTTCTAATGTAGGAGTGGCAGAGCTGCAGCCATAGCGAGCAGCTCGCTATTATGGGCCATGGGAATGGGAAGGATAGATCCAGAGGTCCCAGGCCGAGAATTCACACTCGTCCCCCTATCTCAATAAAATGAAGTATAATAAGAAATTGTCTAATATATTGTACAGCAAACGGCATAATAAATCTGTCATATATACTCATTGGTGATATCTAGTTATATCTCCTGTATTCATATTGATATCTGGCACAATGCATTATTTTTGAAATTTGTTCAATATCTTAACACAACTGATCTCATCTACGTTCAAAGTATATAAAGATTCAAAAATTGGGGAAACCACTATATTTTTTAATCTAAACGCGCGAAACGCGTTGGGAATATCGGGACAATCATGCAATATATTTTTTTTTAATACAATTAAATCATGGAACTTTTTGACTACCGGGTTGGACGGCATTATGCGCCACAGGAGCAAGGAGAGGGAATATAGGAGTGGATCGGCTGCCAATGCGCCCTCAAGATACATACACGCAGAACAGCTTTCCTTTTTGATTCCATGTGTGGAAATGCGTAGGTAAGTCATCTCAATTACAATGTTTATGACGGTCATGTTTCATGAAAAACTGTTCCGTAGTTCGATGTTTGACTCTTAGGCACCTTTTTCATTTTGTCCTCCAAATACGGTGTGTAGAACCCGGTTGAGCAGGAAAAATGCCTTTCTACAGGGCACAACACGGAACATTACAACGCACGGGGCACAGAGCATTATACATACAGCCACTGCACATCGCACAGAGCACACATACATACAATTACATATAACTCATTTGATGCTTCTTGGTTGCAATGTTTGATTGCTCTAGAATTAAACGTAGGAGTGATGTTAGTGAACTTACAGCAAAGTTATGATCAATCTTTCGGCTGGAGGAATGCTGTCTCTCATGAATGTGTCCTGGCGCTCCAACTGGACAGACATCAATCCCAGCAGCTCATCAAAACTGTACCATATAAAAGTTGGGGGGTCAATACTAGCAATTAGCAATGAACTTGTGCTAAAAAGCAGTGAAATGGTGCATTAAAGAGCATATGGGCCATGTAGTCAGAAAAATATACCAGCTTTGTGTGTTTCATATACACATATATACATACATGAAAGACAGGCTGATTTGATGCTAGCTTTATTTTCTATCTTACTATCCCGTCTGTTTTCCAGTAAAATCTATTATGCTACTATTATATGGGACACAACAACAATAAGCAATAAGCATTGTATATGTACTAAACTATTTATGGACATGCGCGTGTAGAAAAATAATTTCTCCTCATGGGCACGAAGGGTTTCATACATGGCCCAAAACTGCCCTCTTTGTTCTCGGTTCGCAATCACAGGATGGACCCAGAACCTTCGCCTGCTCAGTCTCCTTCTCTTCAAACGCATAACCTGCACTGCTGCAACTATTGCTGCAGTCCGTCGTCGTTTGCCAAGCTCCATAATACACTGCACACAGCAGACTCTCCTCTGTAACAAAGAAACTGCACACAACTCACTCTCCTTTCTAACAAAGAAACAGGAAAAGGAAATGCTGCATCTCAGAAAGTCTTTTCATTGGACGCCTCCGTAAAGACCGGAATTCTTTTTTATTGCACGCCTCTGTAGTCAATCAAAAAACGCATGTACATCGCGCGTTTTCAAGTGTGAAAAACGCTAGACAATACGCTCAAAAAACGTCCGGAAAAACGCACACATAGGAAACGCCCAGGTTTAGAAAAATTCAGTTTGCTGTAGTTCAAAAGCTAAATATATATGACAAAAAGAATTATAAAAAAAGACAAAACCAAATATGTTTTTTTGCTGTGACATGTTTTAGCCCACGCTATTTAACCTAAGAATCTCACTGGTCTACATTTTCATTGCACCTATGTGAAATTAAAACACTGCCTCTAGATGCAGAAAATAATTAAATCTGAAATGTTTTTACATTTAATTTTGTATATTCTTGTTCATTAGTTCTGTTTAAAAGATTTCTCATTTGCTATATGCCAGCTGATAAAACAATATTCATATAAGTGGCTCATCAGTAATTACTGCCAAAGGTTTATTATTTGGACAGCAGCTTTTGTGCACAGCTGCTAATTTTGCTTGATGTTTACTGGCTTTCCTCTTGTCAATAAATTTCATTTATTTCTGAGCTGGAAGAATTCTCTTATTAAGGCTGTGGATAATTTTTTCTGGCCCTACAATGTTTAAATCACAATTTTCTGTGACAGAAAAGCCGTGATGATAAGGCTAAAAATCCACAGTGGATTTTGGAGCCGCTTCCCGGCCAATCAGGAAACCGGGCAGGAACAAATACCGGGCAGGAATCAAGTGCTAGATGTAAGCAAGTTGTTTATTTGGAAGCCCAGATCTTGGATCTAAAGAATCAACTAGCAACACTGCAGAGCATTATCAACAGGGAAAAGAGTTTGGATCTCACCCATCAGGAGCTGACGGAGACGAGTATATAGGAGGGTGGAGATATGGAGGTATAGGATTCAGACATGGGTAGCCGGGTTACGGTTTAATTGCAGGATAGAAGTACAAACTTTATAGAGGATAGTGCTAAAGAGATACATCCCAATAAGTATGCCTATTTGCATGATTTTGGGGATAATGGTTCAGGGTAAGCATTGCTGAAGCAGAACACCTCCTCTAGATGCCAGAAGAGTGACTGATCCAGTAATGATGGGAGCAGGAGGGTGGGAGAGACACTGACAGTTGTTAGGAGGACAGACAGGGTAATTTGTCACCGGGACCATGATCATCAAATATTCTTCTGCGTACTGGATGCTTAGGTTCAACACGTTGCAGATTGGGGGTACAGGTTTAAGGGTGGGGCTGGGTAGGACCCAGCTGTCATGGTACACATTTGTACCAAAGACAAAGTTAGAGGAAGATGGAGCATTCTAACACATTGGTACCAAAGACAAAATTAGAGGAAATGAAACATTCTTAAAAAAAAATTTAAAGGACTCAGTTGCCAAGCTACAGAAAAGACCTCCAAGGTAGTATTTTCTGAAATACTGCCTGTGCCTCAAGCCACACCAGAGTAGCAGCGGGAGCTGAACAAGTGGCCGAGGAACTGGTGTAGAAAAGAGAGCTTTGGGTTCATGGAGAACTGCACTGACAAAAATGAAGAGGTATATGCACAAATGCTAGAAGACTAAAACAAAATGGAGGAGCTAGAACTTCTGTTACTCAAGTACTTTGTGGGAGTATCAGAAACCTGGTTGGACAGCTCACATGACTGGGCTGCAAATATCCAAGGGTACACTCTGTTTCAGAGGGATGTGTGATGAAAGTGAATGTGAGAGATGATATCACTAGCAGGCGCTGTAACGGTGCAAAATATATAATGCTGGAACTACATACAACTGAAAAAAATTGTAAACTGATTGTGGGTGTATGCTAAAGGCTCTCTAATAAAAAAAGATGAAACAGAGACTCAGCTCCTCTAACAGTTTGAAATGGCTGGGAAACAGGGCAAAGTTATTATTACGGGAGATAATCCAACATTGATTGGGAAAATGGAACTGCACACTCAACTAAAGCTTGCTGTTTCTTGTACTTATTGCACAATAATTTCAATGGTGGTACTTCCAACCAGGAAAAATGCTCTGCCAGATCTAAGAATTTCAAACAACACAGAGGGAAATTAAATTAAAAGGGTGGAAGGAGGATCTAGGCAATGAGAAAGGATTACAAAAATTAAACTACCTGAGATTGGAGGTAAATAGGTTTATTCTCAAAGGGTGTATAGGGTTATTTACTGGAAGGAACTCCCTTCCCCAGGTACTGGTTTCAGCTTAGAGTATAAACACCTTAAAAAAACTTTTAGATGACTTCCTCAGTGATCATAATGTACAGGGGTATAGGAATTTTTAGTGACTCATAGGAATGCAGACACACACACACACACGTTGAACTAGATGGACCTGTGTCTTTGTTCAATCTTAACAACCATCTAAGTATGTGACTAACTCGTATTTATTGGTATCTTGGACAATCCAGTCATGATAATGCTAACAGCAAAAGCATGTGCAACTGCAAATGATATCATTCCAATTGGGACACAAGAAGCAAATTATGTAGATTTTGCCTATGTTGCACCTCAACCCATTACTGTTAGACTGCAGAACTATTTGTCAACCAAGAAACTTGAACAAAGAACAGTTGTCTAACAAAAGTGAAAGATTTCAAAGGGCACAGAACATATTTTACACAACTCTTATACAACTTGTTCAAGATTTCGATGATAACATTATCAAATGTAATATGGTACTGCAGCAGCAGAAAGTGTTAGATTAAGTTTATTGTCAAGATAAACTGAATTATTTTTTAGATTCAAAATGATCTCTTCAGGGCTCAGCTAACTTATCTTGCGGACCTTAGCAACCATTATAAGATGAGCAGTAGCCATCAGCAACAAAACAGGCACAGTGTCATTAATAAGTTGTGGTTAACAATAAAGGTTCTAAACGTATATTCCAGTAAGAAAAACAAACCTACAATACGCAAGTCAACAACTACACATTACATTTTAATTTCTCACATTAGTACAAATATCTGACTTTTTTCATGCAAATTAGGGCACTGCCATAACGTATTTTTCTATGCGATTGGCAAGTTTCTGCGGGCTCAAGGGGCAGATGCTTTGGGCCCCACAACAATGACTGGGCCCCCGGGCAACTGCCCCTTTTGCCCCGCGTTAAAGACCGCCCTGGTTATAAGCACAGGGCCGTAGATAATTTTTTTCCTGTGGGGGGTTCAGCTTCCTCAAATTATAAAACTTTATCTAGCAGGCACACAAAGGTTTGAAAAAAATATACTGGCCATATCATTCCTAAACCAATCCTTTACCCTGAGCAATACCGATTTTGCTGTTTGACACCATATGGATAAAAACCACGTTTTAAAAAGACTTATAATTGGTACCAATACACACAAACCGCTTAGTATATACTTATTGGGATTTTGTTTTTACCAAAAACATTTAGCAGAATACATTTTGGCCTAACTTTAGGAAGAAATTTGATTTTATTTGATATTTTGCATAACAAAAAGTTGAAAATATTTTTTCCCCACAATTTTTGGTCTTTTTAAATTTATATGAAAAAATTAATTAGGAAAATCAGCGGCAATCAAATAGCACCAAAGAAAGCTCTATTTGTGTAAAAAATTAGGCGCCCGGGGGAAAGTCTTTTATTAGCGCCCCCCCAAAATCAATCCATAGTTCAATGCTATAGAGTCATTCTAGACAAACTGTTCCCTTGCCTATGTTTTACCTTCTTGATCCACGCACTTCTCATCTGTTAGGAGATGGGGCTATCAGGCCGATTCAAGTCCTTTTTAGCGGCGATGTATGACTCTCCTTCGGCTACAATTTGTACTCCAGGTCACATTTCAAACCGCTTCCCGTTGCTACGAGGTACCAGGCAGGGGTGGTATGGGATTCAGTATGGGATCCAGTATGGGATTCAAACAATCCCATACTGGATCTGCCCTTCATTCAAGCCACTTTTGCTCGATATCAGACATTTTCGGGCCTGACCATTAATGCTTCCAAATCCAATGTCCTCCCCTTAACCTCCCCAGCATCCAAATCACTAAGCTTCTCCAGCATATTTAATTTGGCTAAGGGGTCGATAGAGTACTTGGGCCTTCGTGTAGGTAGAACCTCCTCATCGTTATACACGTTAAATTACCCCCCCCTTTTTGACAAAATTAAACATGAATTGGCGGTAAGGGGGAATCTTCCTCTCTCGCTCTTTGGCAGAATACACATGGTAAAAATGATATTCTTTGCCAGATTACTGTACCTTTTCTCCTGAAACATAAGGATGTCACATCCATCAATAAAGCATTTTCAGCCTTTATCTGGCAAGGGAAAAGGCCAAGAATATCCTTAAAAAAACAATTTCTGCCCAGGAGAGAGGGGGGAATGGCTTTCCCCAACCTTAGATTATACAACCTAAGTTGCCTCCTTAGGCACTCAGTGGACTGGATAAGCTCCACCTCTCACTACTCTAACTTTCAACTAGAAACTGAGATGGCCCATCCTTGGAGGCTATCCACCCTTCTAAATTGCCCGCTATCTATTATACCTCCCGTACAAATGTCATTATTAGAGATACAGTAGTGGCCTGGAGGGAGGCACACAAGATTGCAAAAATTAATCCGTATTTCTCCAACCATCTCCACATCAGAGGTAACCCTTATAACTTTTATGTTTGTTATATAATGCAAAATAATAAAATTGTTTATAAAAAAAAAAAAAGACCCCTTTGTTACTTTACTGAATAAGAAACCAATAGGATGTATCCTGCACCAATTTAAAGTAAGACTAAACTCAGGAGTTAAATTTTACAAAAGCATTCAGGTAGCTTAACCGCTTGAAGACCAGGTGTTTAGATCTGGCCAGGCCATTTTTCAGTGTTCAGCGCTGCGGTACTTTGACTAACATTTATTCCGTCATGCAATGCTGTACTGAAATGAATTTTATACAATTTCTTGGGGACAGATAGAGCTTTCTTTTGGTGGTATTTAATCACCACTGGGGGTTTTATTTTTTACTATATTCAGGAAAAATTACTGAAAATTTTGAAAAAAAAGGTTTTTTAACATTACGTTATAAAACAACTAATATTACCCACATTCTTGGTAAAATATAAAAGACGGGGTCATGTCGGGTAAATAGACACCAAACATGTCAAGCTTAAAACTTGTGCGCACTCGCGAAATCGCAAAAAACTAGCATACCGAAAATTGGCCATAGGCGACGCTTTAAAAGCTTTTACAGCTCATCAGTTTAGTGTTATCAGTGATTGATGGCCCTAGAATTATTGCTCTCATTCCGATGTTCACGGCGATATGTAATATGTGCGGCGTAATGGGCACAATCGTCGTTTTCGCAGGTATCCGCACCTGACGCATGTTTACATGCGTGTATGTAGGGGTGGGGACTTTAAAAATAAAAAAATTAAAAAATTATTTTTTATGTGTAACTTTAAAAAAAAAATTCCACTTAACTTTATTGCTATCACAGAGGGGGCTGAGAAACCCCTCTATGTGACAGCAAATGGAGGTGACAGGTCCTCTTTATGGAGACATCAGGGGTTTCCGAGATCCCTAATGTCACCTAGGACCCCCCTGAAGAAGCTGATGAAGCAGAGATCTGCTTTATCAGCTTCTCTCCAGCATCTGAAGCTGGAGAGTGACACGAGAATGCGGAAGTCATGTAATATACACCACTTCCGCATTCTGACAGTGGAGAGGGGACTGGAGGGAGGTCGAGAACCGACCTCCCTCTGATCCCCTATGACAGAGGCAGTATGCTGGTCCCGGGCTCACACCGGAGCCCGGGACCAGCTTGACAGTGGGAGGGGGGGAGCCGCGGAGGGGCGCACGTCACGGGAACTCATACAAGCGATCCGCCGGCTCTATAGCCGGCGGATCGCTTGTATATTAGCGGGCGGATGTAACCGGACGTGTATACACGCCCAGTTACACCCAAGAAGCTCCCAGCCAGCCTTGTATACACAACGGCCGGCCGGGAGGTATTTAAAGAACATTTCTACCTTTGTGGAGGCATTTAAAAAAAAACATATGTCAGCAATGTACACGGTGTGTACATGATGCCAGCATATGCAGATCCTCGATAAAAATTCTAAAACTTACTTTTTTTTAGTTGTCCTCTCCACATGTTTTTTTAAATGGCCGCCAGATTGCTTTGTATAGTGGAAACTAACATGCAGGGCGTGGAAGAACTTTGTAAAAATTTAGTATACCATTGGCATAAAAATCTGGTTTTGCCCCTTTAGTAGAAAAAAACCTTTTTCTCACTTGTCCATGCAATATTCCTTCTATTGCAAAATGTAAAAACTGTCTGTTTCAAAATTACCCCTACAAAGTTCAGTGGGAAGCAAATCAGAATTTTTACTAGACCATTCCATAACCCTCTATTTCTTAATTCCGAGCCATTCCTTTGTGGATTTGCTAGTGTGTAGGGATAGTACCGATGTTCGAGTTGACCAACAGTTCGACTCGAACGTCGGCAGTTCGTGTGTTCGGCGAACACACAAACTATCAGGGCGTTTGGCGGGCTGTTCGCTTCCCCACCTTGTGAAGCCCTGATTGCGTAAAGCAATGCACCTGACCACCAACTCATGTCAGGTGTCAGACAAATGTAAACAGTTGGGCAGAGCTAGCTAGCTGTCACCGCTAGCTCCGTCCAATTGTTTATATTTTGCCGGCATCTGTCAGAATGCCATTTTGTGGCGATACTTCGTCACAAGCGAACAGGTTGGCAGGTGTGTGTTTAAAAAAAAAAAAATCAATTTATTTATTTTTCGTTGAGTCGTCGTCGGGGATAATGCTGGACATTGTGATTGACGTGAGGATTATGTTGATGGATCATTTTTCGGGGGGGTTTTAAAAAAAATAAAAGACCTGTCAAAAACATGTATTTTTTTTTTCAATTAAAGGATTTTTTTTTAAAGTCTGGTGTTTTTTCTTACAATTTATTCTAACCCTTTAGTGAAGGGGTAGGGGTACAAGTACCCCTTAGGGGGGGGGCGCATCTGATTCCCCTTTATTATTATTATTTATTAAAGGGGTACCCTGATGCGAATAAGCCTCCCGCCGCACCCCTACAACCAATGCCCCAAGGCTTGTGAGGACCCCACGTCTGTTTTCCCCATTTTTGGGGGTGGGGTTCCTCCTTAAAATTCCTAACAGACCTTAAGGGCCTGGTATGACTTTAGGTGGGAGCCCTCCACACAAAATGTTGATTTTTTAAAAATAAATGTCATTTTTGCTGCAGCAGGTTCTATACATCATACAGATGCACCACTTTACAGGCAGTTTAAGGGGACCCCCCAGGCATGATATTTAAAGTAATTTTTCATTTTATTGTTTCACTTTAAGCAATGTTAAAATCACTGCTCCTTTCAAAACTGTTTTTTTTTTTAAAGTGTTTTTTTTCATTGATACATGTCCCCCAGGGAAGTACCCACATTCCCATACCATTTTTATGGCCAATAACTTGCATATAAGCCTTTAAAATGGGGACATTTGATTTTCAGAGTTCTGGTCCCATAGACTTTCATTGAGTTCGAAGTTCGAACAGAACTCGGGTTTGTTCGGCCTATCACTACTAGTGTTGAAAGACTCCTCCTGGTTCAACTTCAACTTTTGGACAGATGGACTTACATTCTCATAAAGCACACTTTGATATGATGCAGAAGGTATAGCTGACTCAGTGTGGATGAATTACTAAAGGTGAATAGGATGTTAACTTTGCAAGAGAATTTGCCCTTAGCTTAGAGAATGAGGTGAAGCTCTGCTGACTTCTATCATCCAATCATGTACAGGCAAAAATCATTTTCTTTTTCAATTTTCCTTGCTTGTGATTGGTTATTTTTTGCTACGTATATTTTCCCCACATTCTTTAGGCTAGTGGACATTTTTCTTTGCAAAGTGAATGGGCTTGCCTTGTGACCAAAGAACTCTATCTTTAGGTGATCAATCTACAGTACATTGGTCCAGAAGGCCTTGTCTTTGTCTATAGGGGTTATTCACTAAAGAGCTGAATGATCCAGCTGTAGCTTTGGCTGATCCTTCGGATTGTAGCGGGAAATAGCTTCTGGAAACCAGCAATGGACTCCGGACACAGACTTCAGGAATACAAATCTTCTTTATTCTCTGCAGAGGACTCAGGTGACTAGCGTCTCCAATTCCTGAGTGGCCCTTTAAGGGCGGTCACTACACATTTATAACAACAATTACGTCACATTACATATTTCTAATACACATATTTCCTTTACAGCTCTAAGCCAATCAACAAGCAGCATTTGCAATTTTATCATTTAGGGTTTATGTATCCTGTCACATCCTTTTGTCATTAACTCATGATCGATTACTAATAGTCTTGCGAGAAGGGTGATATAAGTCATAAGATACTGTCATCAGCATTTTTAGTGGCAGAAGTACATTCTAGGACAAAAGTCAGACGGCCTTTTACACAGGGATGCTCTCTTTTGCATGTGTGGTTAAAATGCAAGAAGGAGCGAGGGGGGTCAGAGGCCTCCTTATATGTAAATACCATATAACATGAATTATTTACCGTATTTTGCGGTCCATAAGACGCACCGGACCATAGGACGCAGGGAGGTCCGGCACGCCTTATGGAGCACTCGAGACTGTAGCTTCTGTGACAGCTTCTATTACAGAAGCTGTCACAGAAGCTGCAGTTAGTGACCGCTGAGACAGGTGGCGCTGTGATTACAGCGCCACGGTCTCAGTGATCACACAGAGCAGACGAAGAATGTCTATTCTTCGTCTGCTCTATGGTTATCTCGATCGTCGCCGCTGCTCGGTTTTAATACGAGTGATCTCATTAGATCACTCGTATTAAACGAGCAGTGTCTCCTGCTGCTGAACTCGATCGGCGCCGCCGCTGCTCGGCTTTAATACGAGTGATCTCGTTAGATCACTCGTATTAAAGCCGAGCAGTGGCTCCTACTACTCGCCCGGCGCCCGAAACTGCATGTCTCGGGCGTCGGGATTCGATCCATAAGACGCAGGCACTGTTTCCCCCTCCTTTTGGGGGGAAAAAAGTGCGTCTTATGGAGCGAAAAATACGGTAAATATATTTAGCCATCTTATCTATCTGCCGCCACAGGATCTCTTTGGCCGCCTCTGCCCTTCGGTTCAGTAGAACTGAAGGACTGCTGCATGGCAGTCATCAGAAATTTCAGGGGCCCCTTACATAACTTTAGGCCTGCCCCCCCCGCACCGCCACCCCGCACCGCCGCCACACTGAACCGTTCACATTAGTCTTTGCACAAAGGAGCTTACACTCTATACTCCAGGGTGAAGAAGCAAACGTCTATTTATTGACGTGCAGCATCACAAGTATTGCAATACTTGTGATGCTGCACGTCAATAAATAGACGTTTGCTTTTTCACCCTTGAGTGCCGGTGTCTCTACAATTAAACTTAGCTAAAAATTAGCCGAGTCGAAGTCCATCTGCACTTTGGCTCAGCCGAACTGAAGGCAGCCGTTGTACGGGTGATTTCAGCCGTACTGAGCCAGAGTGAATAGCCGCAAAAGCAGAGACACTGGCACTCCAGGGTGAAGAAGCAAACGTCTATTTATTGACGTGCAGCATCACAAGTATTGCAATACTTGTGATGCTGCACGTCAATAAATAGACGTTTGCTTTTTCACCCTTGAGTGCCGGTGTCTCTACAATTAAACTTAGCTAAAAATTAGCCGAGTCGAAGTCCATCTGCACTTTGGCTCAGCCGAACTGAAGGCAGCCGTTGTACGGGTGATTTCAGCCGTACTGAGCCAGAGTGAATAGCCGCAAAAGCAGAGACACCGGCACTCCAGGGTGAAGAAGCAAACGTCTATTTATTCGTGTGCAGCATCACAAGTATTGCAATACTTGTGATGCTGCACATCAATAAATAGACGTTTGCTTTTTCACCCTGGAGTGCCGGTGTGTCTGCTTTTGCTCATATTTGTGACTGCTGCCATCCTTCGACTACCGCAGCACCCGCTTCTCGAAAGGGATCTTGCGGTCAGGAGTGCAATGGGACCATGGACTTAGAGAGAATAAGAGTGAATAACCCAGCTCACTACGGCTGGGTTATTTACTTGGCTGCCTTTGGCAGCTTGTGAATAACCCCCTATATGATCAGTTGCAAACTGAAATCTAGCTGTAATGCTCTGCTTTGACAAGAAAGGGAGGTTAAATTGGTGCAAACTCTTTTTGAATGTAGATGCATGCACCCGCATAGAATTTTTTTTCTATGGAAATAATTTTAAGCATCAAGTGGTCAGCTCTTGGGTTGAAATTTCTGAGCTGGGCTGACAGTTCTGGAAAAATTAGTAGTTGTTTGAAAACCTATGCCACTTTTAGATTATTATCCTTACAGTAGAATGATTCATTTAACATCTTTTGCAAGACTCATAGGCATCCACAGCTTTTTTTCTGAGGTTCATAGAAAGCTTTATTGATAGCATAATGAACACCACACACATTAATAGCAAAGAGAACATTAGACCCTAGATGTCTAAGGATTAAATAGGACAGGTTCCATCTGCATATTCCCTAAGGAGGTTCTAATTATTGGCACCTGTTCAGGAACACTAAATTGTATTTTTGTGGACTTGAAGTGGTGGTAAATGTAGGGGTGTACTTACTTTTTCATCATGAAAAATGAATACATCATGGCCAATTTATGTGTCATTTGTATATTTTGAATAAAGATATCATGTTTGCCTGTTGAAATATGTTGAAAAAGTCAACAACTTTCATGGGATGTATTTACTTTGTTCATAACTGTGTCCAACTTTGGTGTGGAGTTCCAACTTTTGCTTAGAGCCTGACTGAGGTAAAAAAAATATATTTCCGGTCAGACAGACATTGCAACAACCTCAATTAGTCATAACCTTGCTTTCACAAGTGCTTTCACTTTTCTGTTACAGCACTTGTGCTGGGTACGGAAATATGGCCGTGCCTATTAGATGATTACTCATAAATCAACTCAGTGCACTCTGTATTGTAACACCGCTTCTCATCTTCTGCAATATAAGACTATTTTGAGGACACTTGTGATGAAGGAAATTGCATTTACTCTTTGCCAGCACAGAACACTGGAGAGAAGGACAGGTATCAGGATTTAACTAAGAGAAAATGGTATTTCAAGGCAAAATGCAAACACAAATGATAGAAGGCAAAGGTTTATGAGTATAAAGAGATACAAAGGTGTGAAACTTCAACTGAACTTTTAACCTCACTAGATGTTTTTTCCTCTCCTTTCATCCTCTGTAGCTAGGGAGGTTTCTACCCTGCTGCATACATATTAAAGGGAAAGTCCACTTTAAATAAATAAATGCACACTTCTCATAAAATAGAAAATGTGCATTTATTCATTCATTAAAGCATTGCAATCATGATCAGTTCTTCCAGTCTGCAGACAGCTGCTCCCGTCCATGGCCGTACGGGAGGGAGTTAATGGACTACAAGTACAGTGACGTCACCGCACTTGTATTCCTTTACAACTACAAGCCCTTCTGCAAAATGAAAAACCCAACACTACATACTGCTACTTCAAAGTGTATACCTTTAGGGAGCAAAAATAAAAGATCAAAAACGAAACCAATATGGCTTAATAAAACTGTAAAACAACACGTCAAGGACAAGAGATGGATCTAATAATTACCAGGAAGGTGGGCAGACTTGGAAACTAAGATCATGGGAGCAGAGGTCTTGCCTCTCAAGTGCTCAGTGGTCAGTGTGTTTCTGATTTGAGAGATTTGCAGACATACATACTCTGTGGGCTAAAACTACATTATTCAGCAACTAAAAGTACTAGCTCAGTTAGATACAATAATCTCAGTTAAAAAGAAAACAAAAATAAGAAAATGCAATAAAAGGTGCCCTCTGCTGAAAATTGGCTACAGTAATGTTTTGTACTTGTTACATTTTGGCTATTCCATAACAATTCTTAGCATATGCATAATTTGCATCTATGTGTGTCAGAAATAGAGTATTCTTTTATGTACATTGGTAATTTAAAATGGTTTAAAAAGGTTTGAGCGGTTACGCCATCTGTTGTTTATCTTGTCATATATGGCCTCTGCAAAAAATTACATATTTTAATCAGATTTGTTTTATAAATATTAAACTTTCAAATGAAGAACCTTGTTGAGTTAATGACATATAATTTGAATGATCTTAGTAGCGATAGCAGGAGAGTAACTGGGCAAATATAGTGCTTAAAGAGGAAACACACCCATATCTTCACAATAACAACAAAGGCACGTTTAGAAATGTTTAGTAATGGCAATCTACAAACACATACTTCTAGATAATTGCGGGCTTTTTATTATTTGCATTCCTTGTTTTTCTGTTCCTCTCCAGTCTTCTCACAGTGGCATATTTTTACTAAGGGCTGATGTATCTGTACTTCCTGGAACTCTGGCACATATGACTAGGATATGTGACCATGCACATTATCTCGGGAGGGAAATACCTTTAACTGAGACTGCAGATGAGATTTCACAGCAATGCTCTGCTGATGTAACCTTCGCAGGATGCAACACTTGGGCACATTACATTACTTTTACCAAAGAGAACCAGGAAGTAGAAAACAAAAAATTGTAAGTAAAGTGAAAATATGTTTGTTTAACTAATGAATGTAAAATGATTTAATATCAGCATGCAGAGCTGCATGCTGATGTGATTTTTAACAAAAGGGAGTAAAGGTCCACTTTAACCACTTTCGGGCCGGCCGTAGTAAAAAAACGGCCGGCCCGGAGCTCTCTAGATCTGAGTGGGCATTTTTAGACGTCCGCTCAGACACGCCCCATCGCGTGCGACGCTGGGCGCGCGCGAGCGGGAAACGGCCGAAATTTAAAAACAGACAGCGATGCCTGTTGCCATACAAGCCATCCGCCGGCTGTAGAGCCGGCAGATCTCGTGTATGGGGTACCGATCGGTTCCCCCTCCTCCATCTTGGAAACCCCTGATATCTCCATAAAGAGGACCTGTCACATATTTTGCTATCACATAGGGGGTTTTTATTAGCCCCGTATGTGATAGCAATAAAGTTTAGTAAAAGAAAAAAAATGTAAGTCCCCTCCAAAAAAATGTAAAGTTACACATAAAAAAAGAATAAAAAAACAAAAAAAAATTTAAGTCCCCACCCATACATACACGCATGCAAACATGCATCGGGGGCGCATACGTGCAAAAAAGATGATTACGCCGCACATGTTACATATCGCCGCGAACCTCGCAGTGAGAGCAATAAGTCTAGGGCCATCAATCACTGATAACACTAAACTGATGAGCGGTAAAAGCTTTTAAAGTGTTGCCTATGGACAATTTTGGGTATGGTAGTTTTCTGCGATTTCGCAGGTGCGCGCAATTTTAAAGCTTGACATGTTTGGTGTCTATTTACCCGACGTGACCCCGACTTTTATATTTTACCAAAAAAATGGGTAATAATAAATGTTTCCTAACATAATGTAAAAAGAAGTGTTTTTTTCAAAATGTTCTGTAATTATTCCTAATTATAGTAAAAAATAAAAACCCCAGTGGTGATTAAATACCACCAAAATAAAGCTCTATCTGTCCCCAAAAAATGGTATAAAATTAATTTCAGTACAGCGTTGCATGACGGAATAAACTTCAGTCAAAGTACCACAGCGCTGAATACTGAAAAATGGCCTGGCCAGGAAGGGCGTCTAAACACCTGGTCTTGAAGTGGTTAAAGGAGAAGTATATGGAAAGTAAAATACACTCTTCCCATTAATTAAAGGTGGCATATGACACTGCAGCAGTGACAAGGTAGCTGTATATACCTAGAGCCTACTGACCATGTAACCACTGATCACTCATCTCACTGTCTCTTCTTTGTATAGAGTGGTTCAGATCTAGCAGGGATTTCCCCCTCACCTCTCTGTTCCTTCAGCGCTCATTGGAGGGAAAGACATGGGAGTGGTTGGGCCCAGGTGACTCTGACTCTAGAGAGGCAGAGCCAGCAACTAACCAGGCAGTTGTGTGGATCCTGACAAAATTGTTGGGATCCTTCCTGGATGCAGCGTGGCTCTGTGCTCTCAGCCTATAGTGAGCAGTAGTCCACTATATGCTGACTTTGGGTCACAGCAGCATATTAGTATATCTACTCCTGTGATCCAAAAGAGATATAAAGACACAAAAAGGTTTGGCTTTATTTCTCCTTTAATCTATCTGCTTTTATTTGCATTCTCTGAATACCAATTGCTGTGCACAATGGTTATGCTGACGTAGAATTGCAGAAAGTCCTTATTCCAATGATTGTACCGAGGTAGAAATTACAGGAAGTCTTTATTTGCCTCATTGTTCTCTAAAATTATAGGTTCAAATCACATTTTCTGCAAATTAAAAGTAAAAATTACAAAGCAAAGCACCTAAATAGGCTTTTTTAATACGTTAATGCAAAGTGCTATGATTATATGCTGAGTGCACGAACAGTCATTTTTTGCCATAATGATCTTTAATTTCTGCAGTGAAAACCAATGAAAACTTTAAATAAAAAGGTTACATGACTGTGGCTTTCAAAAAACAGCAACTGTAAAATGATCATTAGACCAGCTTTGAAGTAGATGTATACTCTATCTGAATGACATTTAGATTGAGAAAGCATATCATAAACATTGCTTTTTTTGTCTTACAAAACATTTCTTTTAACCACTTTTTCATCCTTTGTTGCATCTCATCACTGTTGAACTAATGTAGCCTCTTTGCAGCCACTTTCTATCTACAGTGCATGCCTTTCAGTAATGGCTGCATGGCTTTTTTCAGGGTGGTTTCATAATGTGGACTATGCCCGCATAATTTTTGTTAAAATGGACACTTGTAGCTTTCATCAGAAGCCCTTGGTGATAACTAGGTGATAACACAAGAACACAACTAAGAGAACAAGTCAGAGGGTAGTCACCCCATAACATGAAGTTCCCGAACAAGGGACTTCAAGGCAGTATCACCTGGCATTATTTCCATTAAAACTGCATATTTAAAATTATTGAAAATTCCCTTAACCACTTGAGTCCTAAGTGCTGTTTTAAAATGGCACATAGACAGAGGCTAGTCCTCCCCACCGTTCTAACCAGCCGAGAATCGTACGATTCCCGGCTGGTTTTCGAACATGCTGATTCGACGGAAGACGTGTGACCGTACAGTAGAAACGGTCGCACGTCTCCGTTCACACTGCTCGATTCTCGTACGAGAATCGAGCAGTGTATGGGCACCTTAGAGGTCCCGCGATCGTACGAGAATCGAGCAGTGTGAACGGAGACGTGCGACCGTTTCTACTGTACGGTCACACGTCGAATCAGCATGTTCGAAAACCAGCCGGGAATCGTACGATTCTCGGCTGGTTAGAACGGTGCTCGGAAGACAAATGCCGAACGGGCCGGTGTGCGCACGCGCACACTGCCTGTTCAGCATTGCGGTCATCGGAAGCCCGCCCCTCAGGGGGGGGGGGGGCTTGCGATGATCGAGAGTGTGATCTGCCTGTCCAAGATAGGCAGATCGTACGTTTTTTTAATCCCTGTACAACCATCGCAAGACTAAGGTCTTGCGATGGTTGTAGAGTGTATGGCCACCTTTATAGAGATCTGTTGCTGCACTTGGGAGGTCTGGTAACATATACAGTATGTACTGTGTATAAATATATTTTGTGCATATAATACATTTTTTTTAAATGATTCCTTCCCCAGAATGACCCTGACTTCCAAACAAAGTCTCATGATCTGCTAACATTTGCATTTATTGTTTGCAAACTATCTATCAGAATTAAACCTGTACCAAGAAAAACATTGTATGGTATGTTAAGGTAAAATGCAAAAGGGTGAGGAAATAAGACAATATAATTATATGAGACTCAAGAGTGTTAAAAGGAAAAAAGGCCCATGGATTCAAGTGGTAAACATGTTAAAGCTTATATGAGATTTTACTGATTAGGTTTACATAAAGCCCATAGTGTCTTGCTGTCTCTCTTCCGTGTTTTATAGAATTAATAAAGCATAGAAAATTGGATGTGGGAACCCGGTGCCCATCTCCTTACCTGCTGTTGTGGATTTATGCATACTTTGGACTCAGATGAGAGCACGCTTTACTATCCATCTGGTGTGTAATATTGATTGCAACTGTTGGCAAGTTTAATTGCCTACGCTTTCATTTTGTATAGAGCCATCAACAAAATTCAATGAAGGATGAATTTAAACTCTCTAACACATTTTTCTTATCGTTTCTTTTGAAGTAGCTCATTTACTGTTGAATGCGTAGAGAAATGTATTAATATAGGTTTTAAAACTGACATTGCATGAAATACTGTTATCATCATCGTTGACTGCAATGTGGCTTACTTTGTAATCTTAGCCTAGGGTTGCACAGGTGTCTCTTTGCTGCTGAGAGGTTTACATCTTTGACATATCTCGTTAGCAACACATTGAGGCTGGTTTAATATTGCTCTTGTGGATTCGCTAATGCTGCGCTACCATGCGGAAGCCTAAATGGATGTGCTGTCGCATTTATGAAGCTCTTGATGACTGTCAATAATCTGGCAAAGCAGCTTGGTGTAAGAATTTCTGGTTTCTGATTTTGGTTTGGAGTGTGTCTACGGCTTCTGAAGATCCACCAGCTTGGGGGGAAAAAAAGTAGTCGGCTGGCTTTTGAAATTGATTTTGTTTGCAGTCTGGTTACTTTTAAAGCAGAAGACCGATAGCTTTGTAATGATCAAGGTGGTATAAACCTTATAAGTGTCAATTCCAGTACTTTTCATTCTGGAAATATGATTAACAGATCTGAATCCAACAGAGTGCAGACCAAAAGCAAAATTGAATGGGGACCAAAATAGAATGGTAGCCAGGCAGCAATCCTGGTTTTTTTTCCAGTTGTACCATATAAGAATTGTTATACCAGTACTTGCCTCCTTAATCTTAATCTATATCCCTTTGCAAACATTTGCAATATTTTACAAGCAGAAAACATTGTTTGCAATGTTTTTGTTTTGTTTTTGGTGGAGGGGAAGGTTAAGGTGGATACACACTTTAATCTTTATTTGCCCCCACGATTTACACCCAGCTACTTTCTGTTGCTAATAAAATACTGGAAACATCAATCTGATGACAGAAAGCTTTGCAAATGTATGTATAATTGGTATCTTTGCTTTCAGAACACTCTTGATTTCTTTAACATTCATATACACAACAAGCTGAATTAAATGCCTAATTGCATGTCAATTTTCTTTAAAGTACAATTAAAGTCTCTTATTTTTTGGCATATCTCTACTGCTAGCAAACAGTAGATATTTGCCCCATTATTAAAAAAAATAGAGAAATACCTAATTACTTACCTGTTCCATCACCGCTCGCTCCTGGCTGAAGCACTCCCGGCACCTGAACGGCTGTGAAGAAGTGTGTGGTTGCATGCGCAGTAGAGGGAGCACGAAAACAGACACTGATTTGGAGGGGTGTCCCAATACTAATATTTCTCTGCATGCTTAAATCTTTGTGTTTAGTAATTAAATAGATTGTTGGTTCACTGTATTTAGGTCTTAGTACTATATACCAATATATTTATGTTGCTCAAAAATCTCATGTTTGAATCCTTATAACTAAATACTTGTAGGTGGGAACGCTTATATAGCGGATCATACCATGACCTATTGATTTGGGTAACACTTACCAACAAATTCAGATAGCAAAATAGAATAATTCACTGGTAATCTATTGAAACTACTCATGAATTTACCTCACCAGACCAGTATTTACAAGCAATCTATAGCGGCCTTTACTGTTTTTTTTCACAAAACATCTTTACATTTTTATATGAATATTTTATATCTCTTTTTATTATTTATTAAAAAAAACAGGAGTACATAATAATTCATTTTCAAAACATTCTGTGCTTTCCAAAAAAAATGCCCAGCACTGGTTTGTGTAGAGCAACTAGGGAAGGGGTGTGGCAGACCTGCATATCTGCTGTCTCACCAATATGCTCCCAGTTTGGTAAGATGTCTTACAATCTCATTGATCCAAGGGAAAGTGGAGGAGGTGCTGAACTTTCTCTAGTTGAATAGGAGCAATATTTGGACCTGATTGCTCAGTTCTGGCAGCTCTTTAGGGGTCCCTCCAGTGGGATCTGATGCCTAGAACGAGAAATTCATATAAATGAAGGCTAAAGTGTGACTTGTACAATCTGCTGCCAAAGATCTTTTCACACCAAGGATAAAACTCCACCACCCTTTGATCTAGTTTAGTGAACATAATGAGCCAGGAAAGAAAGGCATTTATCCCACGCAGATAAAATAGGAATAGGTAAGGGATCGGGCGACTGTAGAGCCACCCCACATACACACCCCAGTTTTCACATACACGTGATTGAGCCTCTGTGAATTACCCTCCAAGTACACACAACACGCATCAGGTGTGCCTACGTGCGCAAACGACGATTGCACCACACATGTTACATATCACAAGTGAATAGTAGAGTGAGAGCAATCATTTTAGCACCATCCCTCACTGTTAACAATGAATTTATAAGCAGTAATTCCTTTAAAGCGTCCCCTATGGGCAATTTTGGGTACTGTAGTTCTCTGCCATTTCACAGGCATGCACAATTTTAAGTCTTGACATGTTTGGTATCTATTTGCCCAACACAACCCCAGCTTTTATATTTAAGCAAAAAAAAGAGCCTCAGCATTTTATAAAGCAAAAGCCTATGTGAAATAAAGCAGTGGTGGGCTCTATTGCAAAAATAAATACAATAAGTCTGCATATAGTAAATGTGTCTATGCAGTGCAAGGCATGTGGACATTGTTGTCTGCCTTCCAGCCTTGCTTTACTAAGAAAGAAACAAAGAAACATCACAGAAAGGGGTAATATGCATAAACCTACCTTCCAATATTGTTATATGTGAAAGGATGCTCATCTTTTAATCCCTAAACATGATAAAAGCAATAAGATTATACAAATATATGAGAATAGGTTGTTATGAAAATAGGTTATTATTTAATGCACAATTTTGCTGAATGCTGAATTTGCTGAATTTTATTTTAATTTCACTAGACATAAAATACTGGAGCGGAAAGCAAATTCTTCTCTGAATCCACTTGTATGGTGCAAATGGCATAGATGTAGCAGTTTTCAGCTTCATTAGTTCAAAACACTTTTCACACTTCTTAATGCTATGACATGGTAGTTTTATAACCAGAAATTATTTATGAGTCCTTTAACGACCCACTTCACCACTTTTTGCTGTAACAGAATAACCCTTGTGTCAGTAAGGTTCAGATGTACTGACAGGTTAATATTACAATATGTTCATAGGAAATTCCCTTTTACCAGAGTCCAGTTTAGCTCCATCTTTTCCCTAAAAAACGTATATTGCACCATTACAAATTTCTGAATGTTCCTTTATTTTTTTTACTTAATTAGCCCAGCTGAGATGATTTCAATATAAATGAACTTCAGGCATATATATTTAAAATATGGATGATGTTATGTACTCAGAATCATTTAAATGTACTCAGAATCAACAATTATTAAATGCATTTTAAAATGCAACTAATATCAGTACCTAAATTTGACTTGGTATTAGCTTCTTTTAATCCGTCATACAGCGTAATTCTGAGAGGGGTTGGGCAACACTAGCACTCAATCAGGTGTGCTGTATCCATATCTGCTGACAAAGAACAAGTTGATAGGAGGAGAGAACAGTGTGAACAGACTGATGAGCTCATCAGTATGCTGCTTCTCCGTCATTGCCCAATCACAGGCTAGACCTAGCTGTAGTGTTCTAATTGAACTTAGGAAAAATCATGTCACCCCAGGCTGGCTGTCTTGTTTGGCTACAATAAGCAGACGTTTTAGATGTCACTATGTCTCAGGGAGAAATCCTCTGTAATCGCTGTGCAAAACGTAGTATTAGCCAGGATGCAGGGTGAGATGAAAGTGGGGTAAGTAGGTAAAATGCCTGGATGGACCAAGGTTAACAATGCAGTCGAGTGTTGGGAGCTGTGCGGACTCAGCTGGCCAGGCTGAGCCACAACGGCAGTGTGATGTGTACACTGAATGGATGTCAGCAGGTCGGGTTGTTCTGGAGAGCGCAACTGAATTACCGCGGTGATGTGGAGTCAAAGGGTGCTCAGAGCCGTCTCTGTGGGAAGTGCTCTGTGTGTTCGATAGCTACGCGTTTTGAGGCCACTGCCTCTTTGTCAAGCCTAGATACGAGGTGGGAGTGCCACCCCCACCTCGTATCTAGGCTTGACAAAGAGGCAGTGGCCTCAGGTGGGAGTACCCCCAGTGAACAACCAGATTTACTGTATACAGTGCTGCAGCATTAAATATACAGTATATCACTTATATCATAGAGGCAACATAGTAAATCATGGCATTTATAGTATTGTTGATGGCATGCTGGCTCCTGCTGATTCAAATGAATGTCTTCACACATACAATCCTGCTAAAAAGGGCTTAGTCAAGTTCAGTCAGCAAATTAAAATCAATTTATTCCTACCAGCACAGGTTGTCACATTGCTTTTATACATATACATACACATGCTCATCATAGGGTACAGGTTTATACTGACCTTCATGAAAATCTTTTAGTAGGTAAATATCAACCCCTGCTATTAAGGCACAGGTGAAATTCAACCTCACAGTTGCACTTGTATACTGCAGCCATCACTTGCAACATTCACTGTATGCAGTGTCTCCGGACTGAATATATACACAGGGCCGTCCCTTTAATGAGGCAGTTTGAGGCTGTTGCCTCAGGTGGCATCTCTTTGGGTAATGTGGGGGGGTGGCATGCTATTTACATAAAAGGGCTATACACATCTCCCTGCCCAGCTCTTAGCAACCTGGGGCACTTCGGCAGGCATCCCACCGAGCTCACCCACTGAGCTCCTGGCAACCAGCTAATTCACTTGTTGTCAGGAGGTCAGCAGGATGCTGGCCAGAGAATCCCAGATTGCTAAGAGCTAGATGGGGAGATGCAGAGCCCTTACACATCTCCACACACGGCTCATAGGGGTGTCACTCTGCACCATCATGTCACCCCCAATGATTGTGTGCACCCCACCCCCCACTGCCGCACGGCAGGCACCAAAAAGGTTAGGTACACCCCTCTATCTATACCTCATGTTATTGAGGCATCATAGTGAGTAATGGTATTTGTTGTTGTGCTTGATGGGCAGTCAGGAGGGGGGCAGCAAAACCGGTCAGCTGTGATGCTTTGACATGCATGGATGCCTATAAGAACCCACAAAAGAGTGCTGGATGGACATGGAGACTGTAAGCTACAAACCTATTTACATTTAGTGAAAGAATGCCAAAAGATTGTGCTGATGTAAGACTATTGTGCTAAAAGATTGTGGGGTCTATTCACTAAGCTGCCGAAGGATCTAGCCGTAGCTTCGGCTGATCCTTCGGCTAGCTTCAGCCCCAGGACACCTTCAGTTCAGTAGAACCGAAGGGCTGCTGTACGGGCTATTCACTATAGCCCGTACAGCTCCCGAAGTTGGCCGAGCGGCTCAGTCGAGCCGAAGGCATATGCCTCGGCTCGTCTGAGCCGAGGTGAAAGCCGAAGCTGGCCGAACGGCCAATGGCCACCCGACAGCCTGCTTCTGACAGCTGTGCGGAGCCAGACGTCATCACGGCTGGCTCCGGCCACTTGCAGAGAGATCACTGGTTACTAGGTAACCAGGGAGGCCATCTGTCATTTCACACTGAGAACCCGGTGGGGCCGCTATGATATCACAACGGTCTCTCCGAGTTGCCAGTGTGTAATGACAGATGGCGTCCCTGGCAACCAGGGACGCTATCTGTCATTACTCTCCCGGACTCTCAGGGAGTCTAATACGGCTCTTGGCCGCCCAGGACAGAAACACTTTCTCCTGGAAATAGTAAACCTTTCCTTGCGATCTGTTTTTTTTTTTTGACATGGGGCCGCTGGCCGCCCTCAGTCAGAAAGAAAAAGCCAGCATAGGAATGCATAGCTAGATTCCTATTGGCTATTTCACTTTGCAATAGCCAATAGCAAACTAGCGATTGCACCCGCCCACTGCTGCTGTCAATGCTGAGCATGTTTGGCTGATCCGAAGCCAGCCGCAGCAAGCTGATGTACGGCTGATTTTAGTTGGTGTACGGCTGAAATCAGCCGTACAAGCCTGAAATGAATAGCCGAACAGCGTGCCCTGCTTTTTTTAAAACGCCATATGTGATATCATCATATTGGGGTGTCTGCTGTTTCTGGATTATAAAATGATTCTCAGAGACACTGGTTGCTTTGCTCACTAAAGGTAGTTGCTACCATGCCATTTGTAATTTGAGAACAGAAAGTCTATTTACACCTTGATGGCAAATATGTGCCTTTAATCTATGTGAGGGTTAACATTAGCAAACAGCAGCAATATACAGTACATGTGAATATTGCATGAATGCTTATCTGTGCTGACATGAACATACAAAGTAAATAAAGTATGTGGGCTGGACCTGTTCTTGTCATTGCAACAATCCTGTTTTAAAAAAAAAAACAGTTTATTTTCTTTTCTTGTGCAAGCAGCTGTGAACACTTTGTAAAGCAGAATTGAAGGTTACCTGTATTCCAGCAGCAGGGGTTGACATTTATTCACTAACAGACATTTATGAAGGCCAACACCGACCAATACACTCATGAACCTATAGAAGAAAGGCCTGCCTTCACCAAACTCTTCACCCTTTTGTGAATAGCCCTGTAAATAAAAACTAAGTTATGATGACTAAAACTATAACAAACATATATTGACATTTTAGTCGAATAACTAAAACTAGACTAAAATGTTATGGAGAGACAATTTGGGAAGCAATCCAATTAAGAACTAATCTCTTTGTACACCTAACTTTGCACTATACAACATTATACTCGGCAAACTACCCTCCTTTATTTAGGCAGCTACGCTCCTTCCTTACTACTTGGTCTCGCTTCCCCCAATCTCTCATGGGCCGTATAGCGGCTATTAAAATTACGTATCTACCCAAATTGCTATATTTCTTCAGAGTCCTCCCGATTCCTATACCCTCTCATATCATTCGCATACTACAGAGGCAGGTGATGCACTTCGTATGGGCGGGTCGTAGTCCCCCTATCTCTAAACACTCACTGCTTCTCCCTAAGCCCATGGGTGGCTTAGGGGTCCCTAGCATAATCCACTATTATAGGGCTGCGCAACTAGCACCCCTGACCAAATATCAAGCTACATTAGACACCCCCCTGTGGGTGTCTCTTGAAGCTGTGGACTGTGATCCTCTCGGAGTGCACAACCTGCTCTGGTCACCTCCCAAACACCACCCCCCATATCTATAACCCAATAACTCTCCACTCACTGAAAATATGGGATTCCGTAAAATATTCGGGGCATCTCCTCTCCCCTCACCTACCACTTCTTTCTTTTCTCCACAACCCGGCATTCCCTCCCGCTATAGAACACCCCTCGGCTTTCTCCAGATGGTCCGCCGGTAACGCGACGCTCTTCAGTTCTCTCCTTCACAAAAATGGTATTAAACCCTTTTCAACTGTACAATCAAAACACGACCTGCTCCATACAGACCTTTTCCGTTACATACAAATCCGCCATTTCTTGACCACCATGCTAGGTCCTAACCCCACCCGCTCTCCCCTCTTCCAGTGGACCAACTACAAAGTTTTAATGCGGTGGTACTATGTTCCATCACGACTAGCCCGTATCTTTCCCTCATCATCCCCCTACTGCTATCGTCACTGCACTGACCCGGGCACTATGCTCCACATCTGGTGGGAATGCCCGGTAGCAGTGAAATTTTGGCGAAAGGTATTCACTTTTATACACTCTCTCACCCGCCAGGCCCCACCTTTTCAACCTGCTATAGCTCTATTAAACTTGAGGCCTGACACTATTAACAATACACAATTCACCCTAATGACACATGTCCTCACCGCTGCAAAACAAACAATCGCGAAAGCCTGGCTGACTCCCCACTTACGTTTCTCTGAGACAAAGGGGTTGATTTACTAACCTTATAAACACACCATGAACATGTATACACCTCTGTAGTGTGTTCCCTCCCAGCATGATCTATGGCTGGAATCTAAACACCTTTGTAGTGTGTACACACCCAGCAGGTGTGTTGTGCAAAGCCAAGCATGAATTTGCAAGGTGATCTTGTGTAAATTAGCTCTATGTTGTGTTGCTTGCGTTGATGAATGCAGGAATGTAAATGCATGAGCTAACCATTTTTGTCTAAACTGTGAAGCAGCATTATATATGCATCATGTGCATGATTTTTCCATATATGGCATTAGTGGAAATATGCTTTTAGAGACTTTTTGGTTGATAAATACGTTTTGCTGTGTAAAAATCACACGCACCTAGTGCGTGCGTGTGTTTAAGTTAGTAAATCACCCCCAAAGGCTTGCTTGCAAACAGTATTCGTTTATGAGAAACTGACGGCTAAACTCCACAATACAATGCATAGATTCGACAGAGTGTGGGACCCCTGGATCCGGAAATGTCTCCCACCCCAGTTTGACACTGACCTAATAACAGCCTGACTTGAAGCTGCTCCTTTAAATCACCCAGCCATGCAACCTTTTACGGTTGGTACACCTCAGAACCTGAACCTTCTTTTCTTCCCCCCCATCTTATCTATGCCTCTCTCTCTTCCCTTCTGGCCCTCTTAACCCTTCCTAGCCTTC
This sequence comes from Nanorana parkeri, assembly GCF_000935625.1. Classification (NCBI taxonomy): domain Eukaryota; kingdom Metazoa; phylum Chordata; class Amphibia; order Anura; family Dicroglossidae; genus Nanorana; species Nanorana parkeri. Next base: position 11,925 of record NW_017306669.1, on the reverse strand, counting down.
TCTCTTTCTCCTCCTTTCCCTCTTTTCCGCCTCCCCGAATCCGACAACCCATCCCGGCAAAATCGAGTCAAGACCAATATTCTATTATGACTTATACAGATCATTTATACGCACCTATCTGTAAATCCGTCTATGCCAGACCTGTAGCTTAAACTCCCGTGTCACGCATATCGAAATTAATAATCTGATTTATGAATGTATAGTTCCATGTTTTGTTTTCTTTTTGACTATGTACCAAACTATGTGACTACACCTGCTTCTATTTATTTTCCTAAATGACTATGTACTACTCGGATTCTGTATTTTTGAAAACTTTGAATAACATTTTTTTTGGAGAGGAACTAATCTCTTTGGACTTTCAGTTCCGGTTCCATTCTGAATGGATGGCTAATAGGTAATATGCGCAATGGCATTACAGACAATATATTTTAGAGTTACACTTCTGCTTGAAATAATGAAGAATGTCATAATGAAGTTGTTATGCTCAATGCATATCTAATTACTGGTCCTTTGTTGAAAATACTCTATATTATTTTTTCTTTATAAGACTTGCTTTAATCTAATTTTAAGATAAATAAAGACATGTTATATATCTCAACTGTTAAATCTGTGTCTGTATTGTATGTTCATACATTAATACCATAAAGCTGGCCATACACCTATAGGTTATCTGATGATTTTCTATGGTCAGATGGAACAAGTGCAACAGATTCCTCCAGCTATGCTAAACTGTGTGGATGGAGGAAATTCCCACTGGACCAAGCTTTAGTCGGCCCCGCTAGCTCTCAAAATACCTGAACAATGCCTGCATCCAATCAGATTGGCCATAAAGTGGCATAGGCATGGGGCAGACCAGTGGCGTAGTGGTTAGTGCTTCTGCTTGGTAGCACTGGGGGACCCCAGTTCATATCTCTATCTAGAAGGAGTTTGCATGTTCTCCCTGTGCTTCTGAGGGTTTACTTCCATTTCCTCCAAAGACATGCTGGTAGGTTAATATGCTCCTAAAATATATAAAAGACCAGTATGAAGCATATATATATATATTGAAATATATAGATTTTACTTCTGATGTGCTGTTAAAATTCAGATTCATTATTTTTTAGTAGAATGACTGTTAGAACCCATTTTTTATTGCTGTATGTGGGTTCATTTGTAAAATTCAATGATAATGCTCCTTCAAACTCTAATATATGGGCATATTCCATTTTGATGCAGAGTTTGGTAAAAGTAAGATATTCTTCAAACCGCTGCACTTTTTTTGTTTTGTACTTATATTACATACACCGCAATGATGCACTCTGACTATATTCCTGCATTATACATACTATGAAACATTCCAGCCTGTATACTGTTGTGCATGTTGCATACTCCAGACCATTTTTTATGGTTATGGTAATTGGTTGATAGTGATCAATGGCTCTGAACTGTCACATACAGTTAATTGTAATATATTTTGCCATGGTATATTATGCACAGCTAAAAATAAAGTAGACTTTGGCAGCACGTATTTCACTCAATAAACATAAACTTGAATGACAGCTAGTATATTTTGAAGTGTTCTTTGGGATGCAACCTATATCTAGCATGTAGCCAAATGAAAAAAAAATCTAACGTTTCATGACAATAGATTGCAGTGATACAGGATTTCTAACAAGGAATCAATGATGCATTGGTGGTATATACTGTATGTATTCAGAAGGACTTCAACTTTAGAACTATATTGATATCGTTACACTCCTCCCATCTTACATCACATTCCATGGAAATGTTTTTGTATTTGTAACAAAAAGCAATGTGTTAAATGCTAAATAGAATGTGCAGAGTGGTGTTAACAGGTAACTATTTAATATAGAGTAACAATTAATTGCTTTTTTAGAGCAATGCCGCACATCAGTGGGTTTACAGCAATAGTAATCAACTATTCCAAGTTAGAAGAAAAAACAACTCAAAAGAAGCTAATATTTTGTATCTGTTTTATAATGAATTTTACTAATCTTATCTCAGTGTAGCAATGATTCATATAGATACAATTTGGTTCATTATTAAAAGTGATAATGAATATTATTTATAACTTACACCTACATACAGTATACGAGGATGACATGCTTCTAAACTATTTAACAGAAAGTCTTCAAGAGGTGGTGTCATCAAATATTTTTCATGTTAAGTGCATGCATGCATGTTAGCAAATTTCTAAGTATAACACTTACGGCTATTTGCTACCCTGCACAGATCGCAATACTCCAACTGACAATGTTTTTATCTGATTTTTCTCTTGAAGAACAGTGCCGCCTTCTTTAAGACATCATTCACGCTCAGCATCTACTTCCTTAACTAAGATGATGGCTCAGAGATTACACAATTATCTCAATTACTGTAAATCCTGGTACCTGTGCTATTCCTGTTCACAAATATCTAATGCGAATAAGCCCCCACACCAGACTCTCATTTTGTGACTTGCTACAAAGATACAATATTGTTGTCTAATCACTGGCACCGATGAGCAAATGCTGAAATATAATGATACCATCTCAGCCTAAGCCAAGCCTCTGTACTGGAGCTCATTGATGGCTTTTCAATTATAAAAGGTTGGAGCTTTAAAAAAACAAACTAAGGGGTCTATTCACAAAGCTGCCGAGGGCAGCCGAGTGAATGACCAATCTGAAGTGAAGTGAGCCGAACACTGTTCAGATCCTTTGTCAGCTTCGTGAATAGACCCCTAAATCCTAGTTATTTTATATTGTGGCATGTACAGTTACCCCTACAGATATTAATAGCCTAAGTTTCAATATTAGCAGATTATAAATATATTTAGTAGACATGTGCACCGGCAAAACAATTGTTTCATTTCGATTCAGATTTTGCTTTATTTCGTTTTTCGAGATTCGGACGAAATTCGTTAGCGCTAGTCTGGACGAAATTTTGTTTCGTGTTTGTTTCGTTGCAGCAAAGTGACATTGGGGAAAGAAGAACAAGTACCCCTTACTCATTCACAAGGGGGGGTGGCATCTGGGTGCCCCTTAATTAAAGGGGTACCCCGATGCAAATAAGCCCCCTTGCCCGCAGACCCCTACAACCCCCGGGTCAGGGTTGTGGGGAAGAGGCCCTTGTCCCCATCGGCATGGGGACACTCTCCCAATGCCGAGGGCACGTGGCCTGGTAAGGCGCAGGGAGGGGGGGCGCTCGATCGTCCCCCCCTTTCCTGCCCTGCCGGGCTAGTCCTCGGATCAAGGGTCTGGTAGGAATGTTAGGGGGGACCCCATGTTTTTTCACCCCATTTTGGGGGGCTGGAGTTCCCCCTTAAAAATCCTACCAGACCTAAAGGGCCTGGTATGGATTTTTGGGGGAACCCCACGCACTTTTTTTGTTTTAACTTGGGGGGGACCTAAAGGGTCTGGCATGAATGGGGGGGGGGGCGGGCCCCCCCCTTTTTTTTTTCCTCTTCTGCAGACTAAAAAAAAAAAATTCGAATGTAATTTTGCTGCAACGAAATTGCAACAAACGAAATCCGGATTCGTTTCCATTAGTTATTTCTGTAATTCGTAATTCAGATACATCCGAATCCAGTTTCGGTCCAGTGTGGTCACAAAAAAGAGTGCATGCAGCATTTTTTGTGATCGCACTGGACTGGAATGCAGGAATTGATGTGCCACACATTCTGTTGCGAGGATCACACTGTGGGTGGGCGGCATGGCTGCGGTGCCATTGACCTGAATGCACCACCACGTCCCCTCCCACACCAGAATGCAGGGAGCAGGTCAGGATGCGATCCAGTGCATTCCAGCAGCTAAACGTGCTGGAACACACTGTGAGTTGTGTGAACAAGCCCTCACACAATTTATTCTTGTCCCATTGCACTGAAAGGCCGGAATCCCAAGGTAATATAATGAAGGGTGCTGAATGACATGCGGATGGCGCTGCACAAATCCTAATGTTGAAGAAGTAGTCACTCACACATCTAGGTCCAATGCATCAATCTGTCCTTTTATTGACGTCAGATACACATGGCATCACAAGACTGTGTACTTGTGATGCCATGTGCATCTGACGTCAATAAAGGGATGGATTGATGCATTGGGCCTAGGTGTGCGAGTGACTACTTCTTCTACAAGCCCCCCCCCACACACACACACACACACATACACACAGATATACATGCACACACACTCTCTCTCTCTCACGCGCCCCCGTACCTGCTGTTTACAGTAGGAGGCAGTTCAGACACATGTGATCAGACACTGTGAAGGTGTCACACAAAGTTTTTTGAACTGGTCCTCAGCTGCAAAAATTGCAAATGTTTGTTGCAGGAAGAATCACGCTGTGTGTCTTAAAGTTTGCAGCCTATTCCACTACTTTAGCACTCCAGGACTTTATTTCATGATAAAACCTGCCTGGTCTCCTCCTCCTACATTGTGGCCCAACAGAAAGGCTTACATATTGAGACGCCTGTACAATATTTCTGGCTGCCGTCTCTGAAATAATGTACTCTAATTGTTATTTCATGATGAAAAATGCCTCATCTCTCCCACTTACATTGCAGCCCAATCAAGCTGATTACATATTCCCCAGCCCCTGTACTATACATGTGACTATTGTCTCTAAAACATTGTGCTTTCCAATTTTAATTTGTAGGATAAAAACTGCATTGTCCCTTGAATGTGAGGTTTTTTTGGTGCACTCTGTTTTGACATTTTATAAAACTTAAGAAATGCAGTGTGGTACTGTGAACAAAAAAGATCACAAGCTACACTATGAAATTGTTTTGCCAACGTTCAATTCGCACCTATTAACACAGCCAAAACTATCTAAAACAAAGTTTTTTTCAAGTTGAAATGCATCACATTGGGATGCTTCTGTATTTTAGCTAAGTTAAATCTAAATGTTTGAAAAAATCAATTACACATTTAAAATATGTGATGCCAGAATATGGCATTGCTGATGCTGTTTATGAGAATCATACTGTCGCTCCAGCTTAAAGGATCTCTCAAGCATGTAATTGAAAGGAATGGTGTTTTTACCACCCAATTTACAGTTTTTACAATGGGTTCGAAGAGTGACCTGTTAACCAAACCCAGACCAATTAACACATCAAGAATGGACAGGGCAATCAGTATTCTCTCTGTCAGTACAGTTACGGCTCAGCACTTTGGCTGATCTGTTACTTGTAGTTCTACAAGCATGTGTCACAAATCAACAGCCAATTGTTCTGTTGCTTGCAATTTCACTAACATGAACTCTATTTCTGCCTTGCTCTTGCATTGGTCTGGCAGCTTTAGGCATTGCTCTGATTGTTAGACATGTGCACTGTCAAAAAATTTGTTTAGGTTTGTTTCGTTTTCATTCGGATTTTCCGTTATTTCATTTTTCGGGATTCGGGTCCGAAAGTCAATTAGTTTCGAGATTCGGAAAAAAATCGTTAGCATACCTGGCCCTTAAGGTCTGGTAGGAATTTTAATGGGGAACCCCACCCCCAACAAATGGGGGGTGAAATGTGGGGTCCCTCCTAAAATTCATACCAGACTCTTAATCCGAGCACAGGCCCAGCAGGGCAGGAAAGGGGGTGATGATCCCTACGCCTTACCAGGCCACATGCCCTCGGCATTGGGAGAGTGTCCCCATGCCGATGGGGACACAGGCCTCTTCCCCAGAACCCTGGGGTTCTGCGGGTAGGGGGGCTCTTTTTGCATCAGGGCACCCCTTTAATTAAGGGGGCACCCAGATGCCGCCCCTCTCCATTGTGAATGAGTAAGTGGTACCTGTGAATGAGTAAGGGGTACCTGTACCCCCTACTTATTCACTAAAGGGTTAAAAGTAAATAAAGAAACCACACTTTTAGAAAAAAAAATCCTTTAACTGGAAAAAAAAACAAGGAGTACATTTTTGAGTATTCCTTTATTTTAAAAAATGAATGGATCCATCCATGTAATCCAGTGTCAATCACAATGCACGACACCCGCTGACCCGTCAAAATAAATATACTATGATACTAATACTATTCATATGACACCTCGGCTCACAGACCCCAATGGCTTTCAGGAGCTCACAAATAACATTCAGGAGCTCACGAATGCTATTGTGTTCATGTGCAATGACAGTTGAGAATGTCAAATGGGCAGAGTGAGCCGTGACGTCACGGCTGGCTCCGCCCATCTGTTTACATTCTGCCCAGAGATTAATTTTCCGGCGATTTTTCGTTGGGTTCCGACGGGTCGTCGTGCGGCGGGACTTTTTTATTATTTCGGCTGGTCGGCGGGTGTCGTGCATCGGGATTGACGCTGGATTACATCGATGGATCTATTTTTTTTTAACCACTTGCTGACCATGATATTAGGGGTTAGAGACCCTGTCTTTTATATTTTACGAAAAAAATTGGGGTAATAATAAATGTTTCCTAACATAATAAAGGGAAAACAGTTTTTTTTTTAAATATTCTGTACTTTTTTTTCGTTATATAGTAAAGTAATAGGTGATTAAATACCACCAAAAGAAAGCTCTAACTGTCCCCCCAAAATTTTATAAAATTAATTTCAGTATAGCGTTGCATGACGGAATAAATGTCAGTCAAAGTACCGCAGCGCTGAATACTGTAAAATGTCCTGGGCAGGAAGGGTCACCATCGGCGTTTAAAAACTACAAGGAATGCAACTGTAAAAGAGCAATCAGGGCTGCAAAAATAGAATATGAAGAACACAAAGCAACAGAAAGCAAAAGAAACGCCAACAAATTATTTATATATCAAAATAGTAAGAGGGTAAGGATAGAGCATGTAAGCTCCAAAACGGATGAGATGGGGAGATTTGCTACCAGTGACAGGTAGAAAGCGAATACGTTAAACACATTTTTTCCTTCTGTCTTTACTGCTGAGATAGACGGGTTTTATGATCAGTTTTACCGTATCTCAGTGGCTTTCTGAAAGCACAGTAATACAGAGGCTAGAAAGCTTAAATATAAACAAATCTCCTGGACCGGATGGGTTACATTCATGGGTACTCAAGGTACTTAGCCAAGTCATAGCCAGATCGCTGTTCATAATCTTTATGGACTCTATAACGACAGGTATGGTAGTGACTGATTTGCGGAAAGCGAATGTAATACCAATATGCAGAAAGGGGAAACAAAGTACACTGTGTAACTATAGGTCAATCATCAATAGTGTGCACAATATTCAAAGGCATGATAAGGGACTACATGCAGGAATTTGTGGAAGTCAGTTTTAATTTAGACAGAGGAATACCAGTAAACATGGTGTATCTTGACTTTGCTGAAGCACCCCACAAACATTTAATTCATAAACTAAGGTCTATCAGTTTTGGATAAAATTGTTTGTACATGGTGTAAGAAACGTACCTTTCCAGCATCCCGAACAAGGAGGGTAGCTCCGCCTCCCCTTCGCTGACATCACAACTCTCCTCCCTACTTGTCAGTTTAAGCCGACAGTTTCACTTGTACGGTGTTCCTGCAATGAACACAGACGAGGCAGCTGAACCCACACTCTCCATTCTGAAGTAGTGACACACGGCCTGCATGCCTCTCTCCATCTCGCACTTCTAAGCAGGCTGCATGATCTCTCTCTTTCCTGGACTTCATATTCAGTAGCAGCCCTCTTCACAGCAGTGACTCTGAGTCCACCCAGTTTCAGCCTCCAGGTCTGCTGCCATTACCCCTTCCAGGACATCCATGTGCAGTACTAACAGCCTGACCCAACAATCACTACTTACCTGTTGGGAAGAGAACTGTATGTACCAAACTCACCTTATCTTCCTGAAAGGAACACTACGTTCAGACTCCTGAACAGCGAGTATCTTTTGTTAGTTATTCCTAATGACTTTTGCCTCTGTGATGTGATGTAACAAAAGGAATAATATTGAGTAACTATTACAAAGAACTATCTTGCTTTACTGACTTTTGTTTGACTCCCTGGAGTAACTTGGGGTGCAGATTCCATTTATGTTGTTCACAAAGAGTAATTGAGTGTTACTTATACTTAAAGCACCTTTCTTGAGTTTATACCTGGCTCAGTGATAGCCGCAGCTGAGATTCATGCACCCTTCCTACAGACATACAGCAGTGTTACACATGGGTGGAATACTGGCTGCAAGAACAGATCCAGAGGGTATAAATCAGTAATTTTCTAATTAGGTGAAAGGTGTTAGTGGGGCTCCCCAGGGTTTGGTCCTGGGACCGAACCTGTTTATCTTATTGACTATTGATATTATTATTATTATTATTATTATCATCAGGATTTATATAGTGCCAACAGTTTGTGCAGCACTTTACAAAACTGAGGATGACAATACAGTCAACAATAAAATTTCAATACAGGAGAAGGAGGGCCCTGCTCTTGAGAGCTTAGGAGGGGCAAGTGATACAGAAGGTAATAACTGTTTGGGATGATTTAATAGAAGAAGTGAAAGGATGGTTATATATCGAGGTGGAATAGGCTTCCCTGAAGAGATGAGTTTTCAAGGATCGCCTACGACACAGAGATTGGAATAAATAGTTTGATCTCGGATTTGCGGACGATACTAGACTTTGTAGGGCAGTAAATTCTGAACAGAAGATACTTTTACTTCAACAAGACCTAGATAAAATTGAGTCATGGGCTACAAGATGGCATATGCAATTTAGTATTGATAAAATGCAAGGTTATGCACATGGGAGCAAAGAACGTGTGCACAAATTACTACTTGGTGGTGCTAGGGAAGTCAGACATGGAAAAAAACCTGGGGGTTCTCATAGATCACATATTTGGCAATAGTAAGCAATGCCAAGCATCGGCCAGCAAAGCAAACAGGATACTGTCCTGCATTAAAAGAAGGATTTTAGCAAGGGATAAAAGAGTAATACTACCACTTTATAAATCACTTGTTTGGCCTCATCTTGAGTATGCGGTGCAGTTTTGGTCACCAATCCTTTAGGAAAGACATCCTCAAGCTTAAAGTGACATTAAACCCTCAGATTTTTTAACATAAACAAATACTGTAATGTGTGTCTTACTGTAATCCATGGTTGTTTCCCTTCTCTTTGCTGCTCTTCCTTTTAAATCCTCATGTCTTCTCATGCTTGGGGAGAACTTCCCTTTTTAGCTCAGGGCGTCTTCCTGTAGTGCTGGCTCAGGTTACAAGCCTATAGAAACGTATACACAGACACCGTGTATCCATTCCTGAGACAAGGCAGTCTGCTGCAAAACAGAAGTTCTGCAGAGCATGAGAACAGATACAGATTAAAAAGGAAGAGCCGCAAAGAGAAGGGAAACTACCATGGATTACAGTAAGGCACACATTACAGTATTGTTTTATGTTAAAAAATCTGAGGGTTTAATGTCACTTTAAGAGAGTCCAAAGACAGGCTACAAAATTAAAGGGAAAGAAGTTATGAAGTTATGAAGATCGCCTCCAGAAATTAAACGTATTCACCTTAGAAAAGACGTGCTTAAGAGGGTACCTAATTGCACACTTCAAAATTATCAATGCGGACCACAACATTCGTCACAAGTTGTTTATACCGAGAACCTATATATAGAACACGAGCACACAACAAGAAGTTGGTAGAGAGAAGGATTAATCTTAGACTGCAAAAGGTTTTTTTTTACTATGCGAGTGATAATAATGTGGAATTTCCTTCAACAGGCAGTGGTATCCGCTGATAGCATTGATAAATTCAAGAAACTACTAGATGAGTGGGAAGTGTTACAGCATGTATATACAGACACACACACACACACACACACACCGATACACACGTAGGTTGAACTGAATGGACCTTGTCTTTATTCAACCTCCCCTATTATGTTACTTCAATATGTTACTATGATACCTGGGAGAGCATGGCTGGAGGTTGCTGTGGGGAATATTTTATGCTCAGTTAAGCTGCATAACCACAACATCGCAGATCTACCAAATCTATATCTAAATGGTTTTTTTTTTCAATTGTTTCATTTCATTTTATTGCTATCAAAAGGGGCCTAACAAGCCCCTTTGTAATAGGATTGACAGTTGATAGGAGACCCCTTACGTCTTCCATATCCTCTAATGCAGAAGATTAACCACAGGATTGTGCTTGATCTTCTGTTTACCCAGCATTTCAGTTGGGCATGTGACAGCTCTGAAGCTGGAAATTCTAACAGCACAGTACTTTCTGCTTCAGTGATCTCAGAGTAGATTGGAGAATGGACGTTCACTGGTCTGCTCCCACTTACTATCCTGACATCTTTTGTGGTGGTCTTAGACCAAGTGACGAGGGAGCATGGAGCCGGCTTCTCGGCCAATCAGGAAGCTGGGGGCAAATCATAACTAGCCCCCCGGCTTCCTGATTGGCCGGGAAGCCAGCTCCATGCTCCCTGGTGAAGTTCCAGTATCAGGATAAGTATCGGGAGCATTTGGGCAAGTATGAGTACTCACCCAAATACTCGTATCGATATTGGTGCATATATATGGATATATCTATATACATATCTATATAGATATATCTATATAGACGGTGGTCCTTAAGTGGTTAGAAAGTTTGCATGTCTTTACCTTCCTAGGTGCACAAACTATAAGGAATATCGGATTTGTCCATCTGTGAGTTATCAGAGCCCTAACTTTGCAGCATCCATCCCAGCTACTTTAGAACTTAACACCAGGTACAAAAAGGACAGAAAAAAACTTGTTAGGTAAGGTCTGCATGACTACTTCCACTTTATAAGACCTCCTAGTGTAGAAATTGACATTCATAATATTCACAATATTCACACCATGTAAACACACAGGGCTAAGAGAAAAAAAATAAAAGAACATCAAGACTTGAATAAAATGGAAGGAGTCAACAGTAAAAGCAACATTTTAGAAGGAAAACTATAGACTCACTGGGGAACTATGGCCATTTCATTTAAATAAAGTGCTTTCAGTTGCCATGACAAAAGTCATTAAAACATTTGTTGAATAGATGTATTCTAAATGTGTGGCAGCTTTCAGTTACAGTACATGTAAAAGTGTTAATACATTGTAAATCCATTTACCCATCAAAGATTTCTTCCATGGCACTTTGAAGAATATGTAACATTGAGATCACCTGGGATTAATCAAAAGAATATTCCTGCTTTATACTAAAACACAAATTAAAAGTGAGCAAATGTTACAGACAGAGCAATTGTTAAAGCTAGAGATTTGTATGCAACCTTGCAGCAAAATAAACATCTATAGGGATTTTACAAACAGCTAAGTTTGCAGTCTGGTGCAATAGTTCTGCAATAGTTCTGCAATATTGTGCATAGTTCTGTAGCTGTTATTGAAGAACTGGACTTGATTTTGCATTCTGTTTTAAATTGTGTAAAAAAGATAAGCTTTCTAGAATAGTAATATAATTATTATTATTGTGTGAAATTAAAATATACAAAATTCCAGTGTTTCATTTCATACAATGTAAGTTATTATAGGCATTTGAATAATGAAATATTCAGTAACCACAGTTTTTACTTTTTACTTATATTTGTATTTAATTAAATGTCATTCCTTGTTAATATTTTAATTTTCAAAAAAGCACATCCTGGTGAGCAACACAGAGTATGTAGCTTCATATTGTTCTGCATTTCTGTATAATGTATTGCTGGGATTTGTAATGCTATTTAGCTGGTGGTATTCTGCATTGCTGTGTAAGGTATTGCTGGGATTTGTAGTCCTCTCTAGTTGGTGGTATTCTGTATTTCTGTATAATGCATTGCTGGGATTTGTACTCCCTCTACAGCTTGGAGTCTGTGGCAGAATTACCAGAGTCGCAGCTGCAACTGGGCCTTGGTGCTCCACCACTGTCCTTAAGTCTGTATTGTTTTAGAAAAACTGTCACATGACACTAAAAAAAGTTATCAGTCATTTGTATTGGCCATTGTGAGGGAAAGTATCACTACTAGACATGTGCAGCCGGAAAAAATTTGTTTCGTTTCGTTTC